>NW_022204101.1:45000-60000 GCF_007655135.1 Punica granatum
ATAGTAAGCAGAAAAGTCAGTAATAGAAAACGGGAAGGGTACTGATCCTTTACTTAAACTGGAAGGCCTTGACTGACCTATAGCTTTTCGCTTCACCGGAATCAGATGCTGTAGATGATCAAACTGCTGCCGCGGAGTCGGCTTCAGTATAAGATAGAACTTCGTTCACTGAATCATCTAGGGAAAAAGAGTCCTGCTATCGCTGCATCTTCCGCTGGAAAGGCACCTTTCAGGCCATAATCCTACGGACAAATGGCAACTGGGCCCATATGTTTAGCACTGGAAATTCTTAAAAGATCAGATGCCTAGTGCGGTCAATTTTATAGAATAATCTTTTCTAAGCCCGGAGAATAGTAGCTAGAGGGAGAAGAGCGTTCCCAGCGAATGAGTAGTTTTGATACTAGTTATCACATCAGATTTGTTTCGCCAACGGGGATGTTACAACCCAACCTGATAAAGGGACCGAAATCGTATAGTCATTTCTATTGGTTTTCCATCCTACGTTCTGCTCTCGCTTGCTTTCATGTACACGTGTTACCTCTTACCTACAACCCATGACATACCCTGCTTTCTATGCCATGCTTCCTTCAATACTGGAACCGGGCCTTTACGGTCTTAGGCTGACCAGCTGTAGTAGCTGTCCTTCCTTTCCTCATTGCCACTGGACTCGGGCTTGCTATTACTTATAAACTTCCTATTCAAGTGAACTGGGCGTAGCGAACAGATCTTTCTCTTCCTACGAATGTACTGAGTAAGAAGAAGTAGAAGTATCGATATGCAGCAAATCCTATCTTTTATTCTACGATACATAATCGTCTGTTTCAATCGTTTGCTGTCAAAAGCTATTAGGGACATGAAACTGAAGAAAGGGATGGTTGGGAGGGGGTCAATTTGTAGGATGAAAGTCCTACGCGTCTTGGGATATTCGTGCGGATCCAATGTTGTTAGACGTGGCTCCAAGAGGGACACCGGAGAGTTGTATGATAAATATTCTTGTACTTTCCTTTCGTCCGGTCTGCCACTTATTGGTCGTTCATTCAAAGGGTCAGCTGGAAACAAGTTTCGCTTGGCCAGCAAGAAAACGGCTGCGCTAACGCGCAACGGTGGTCGTAGATCAGCTAGGCGCTCAGTCCTGTTCCGTTCTCTCTTCATTCTTTCTGTAGATCCCCCTTTCTGTTGATCCAGGAAAGGTTCAATCAAGGAAGGTGGCAAGCCCTATGAGGATGGCATTAATATCCAGAATTCGTGCTCAACAGAAGGGTTCCAAACCTCTGAAAGGCGAGGCGGATTCGAAGAAGGAAGAGGAGGAAGCCAAGCTGAAGCTATGGCCGGTGACATAGTCAAGATCTTTTAACCACCGTAGTAATCTTGGTAGTCGGCATCAAGTCCAGGTTTAAATCCAGAAAGGATTCCTAAAAAAAATAAGCAGATGTGAGATGGGTTGAAACAGACGAAAGGGACGAAGGAGCTGCGTACGATTGAGTAGGTTTGGCAAGTTAGTCACCAAGCGAGTAATAAAGTGGTGAACAGGCAGCGGGTCTTTACATCCAAAAGTCCTTTTTGTTTCCTTTCTTCGGCGTAAGGATTTTACTGAGGAACTTTACTTGGAGGCAAATAGGGATTTCACCTAGACTCTATTGAGCCAGCGCTTTAAAGGGCTCAGGGTTTACGACTTATTTAAAAGTGTTAGGCATGTTTTACCCTAGCCTCTCAAATGAGTCCCTAGTAAAAAATGAACTGTTTAAGCTGTGCAGTGCTCCACCCTTGAGGATCTCCACTAAAATAAAAGCTGTTTAAGCCACGGAGAACTCTCTCAACCTACTATCAGGCTAGCTAAACTCCTCTTTCTCCGCCAACAAGATTGCCTTAGAGATGGATTGTTAATCTCGTAGCACGTTCCAAAGAGATAGGCAGGTCGGGCATCACATACGAATTGCCAACACATCCCATACATAGTTTTGAAGGGGGAGACGCCCGGTTCCTACTAACTGAACACAGGCAAATTTTTTATTGAAAAGGAACTCTGAAAGCATACTTTCGGGGGTTCGTCTTCTCCTTTCTTTAGTGAAAGCAGTCATTTTTCGGCTTGATAGCACAAGCACGCTCCATCCATTTCCCTCCGGAGAGTGAGGAGCTGTCTTGGATAGTGAATTCATACCAATAGAAGTCTTATGGAGCCCCTTTTTAGAGGTCAGATCAAGTTGTTGGAGATACCAGCTCAAGGTGGAGAACCCACCTAGAAAAGTCAAGGGGTAGCCGCTCCTGGTGTTGCTCCTCAATCTGAATTGGTATGATTTTTCAGTACAGGACGGTCAGTGGTAGATGTGGATTCGGTGGGAGATGGAAATGCGAACGAGAGTTCTAGTGGTAGTTCCTGCCCGGTAGAGAAGGGTGGGAGTAGAAAGGACGAAAGGTCGCTCTTCTCCTCGATTTTTGCCCTATCACTAGTGATTACTCCCGCGATTCCTTCAACTCTATAGATAACGCGAGAGAGAGAACTTATGACTTCGCGGATGGAGAGGGATTCGAACCCCCGGTATTCCTATCAATACTTCGGTTTTCAAGACCGACTCTTTCAACCGCTCAGACATCCATCCCCTTCGCGCTTCGCCCGCCCTATCTATCCGCGCGCTGGCAGGTAGGGGCAACTCTATGTGATTCGCTACGCTTCGCTTCTTTCTATATGATAATATGCACCTTGGTTGCTGCGCTCCCTGCGGCTAATAGCAATAGATAGAGTGAAGAACAAATGATCCTCTAAACAAAAAGAGTGATTGAGTCCGACTCAAGCGAGTGAGTGAAAGGCGTGGCAAGAGAGCGAGTTCGACTCGCGAACGATCAGCAAGTGAAGGACCGATCCTTTTGCGCCAGTACTGTAGCAAGACTGGTACTTGGCGGCTCACGAGCAAGATATAGACGTTGGTTGCCCCCCTCGCTCTTTTTTGAGGGCCCTTTCTATTTTCTGTCGCCCATGGTTCCTCCATAAGAACACTGAACGCCCAGCTTCGCAGAGCAGCTCTCTCCCCAGCCCACAGCATAGTGTGGAATCTGGATCCTTTCATCGAGCACCATTTCTTTTAGATAGAAAGGTGTTCTGACTCTATTGGATCAAGTCAACACTTACGCCTTATACTAGTCTATGGAGAGACTAAGCTCTATTTCAGAGATTGGACTCTCTTACTGTGATTAGCCCCGACTAGGTTGAAGCTGTTCCCGAGCCAGGTTCCCTGGATCCACGTGTTCCTAGTCGGGCCTAAATGGATGGATGAAGAAGCGCGCCCGGGTAGACTTCAAGAGCTCTTGCTCCGCCTATCCTCCTACAACAACTTCTGGGGGTCATAGAAAGATACGAACCGCCTACTTCTAAGCTAAGGGAGGAGATAAAAAAAAAGAGTGTGATAATGGAACCAACCAGCAAAAAGTGTTCATATTAGGGAAAGGAGAGTGAGGGGAAGAGGAGTAGGTTCAAACAAGTCGAATCGGGAAAGGCAAGTCAATCTCTCCCCTCGGGGCACTTTTCCCCTTTTCAAGACGTTAACAGCTGAGTCAACAAGACTTGTGTTCTCCCCATCTCAGAAGGTCAGGTCAGAAGGCCAGTTGATTTCCATTCTCTTGCTTGGGTGCGGGAGAGTAAGATCATTGAAAAAACCCCGCCTTTTTCGTAGCAACCCGATTTCTTTCTTTCATTTTTATTTTTAATAAAGTCACTTGAAAATCGACTCTTCACTCGTGGTGGACAAGGGCTAGTAGAAGCCTAGATGGAAGAACTCTGGGGAAGGACTCAGCCCTTCTCTTTCTCTTGTCACGAATCCTGCAAACGAATCTGCTCTTTGAAGGAAGCAGGCAAAGAAGAGAAAGGCAAGACAAGAAAGACCGTGGGTTAGGACAAGGGACAGCTACCCTAGTACATCCTGCCAAAGAGATGGCTACCTTAGGTCTTTAGGGACATATGAACGTTAGCCAGACAGGTCCAACGACAAAACAACCAGGTCTTCCGTTGTTCCTATTAGTGTGGGGGTTCCCCCATAGTGGTGGGTTTTCCCCCCGGCTTTCCGCTATAGTGCAGCGGAAGCAAAGCAAACAGGAGTAGGGAGAATTTAAACTGCTTCATCTGTACCCAACACTGCTTCTCTATCTTGCTCCGCGTCAACATTATTAAAAACTTCTCCTGCGACTGCTATTGAACCGACTAGCTAAGCTACCTATGAAGCTACCGTCTCTGCTGCTGGTGTAGTAACCTTATGAGAGAGGAGCTTACCACGTGAGTTTACTCTAGACTTTCGACTTGACCGTCCATCGCTTTCTTCACCGATGACCAAGCGACTCTTGCCCCTCGACTTTCATACTTTAGAGCCCTTTCGTTCGTATTTTACTTTCACCCTTCTACCTTGCCTGTCCCGTATCTGCCTGTCAGCTAGGCACAACCGGCATACGAAAGCAAAACTGCAATAGACAAAAAGCGGAATAGACGAGCATTGAAATGGCAACAGGTACCTTCAACTAGAAAAGAAAGAGAATTATTCAAAGGGGTACGGGAATCTCTCATATATAGGAAAACATTCAGGCTCTGACAAGACCAGCTCCTTTGACTCCTTCTACTCAAGCTCTTACTACAGCTCCAATTCTGGAACCGGCTGATTTGCCTAACCAGAGGTCAAGACAAGAGCCTGAAAGGGGTCAACGGTCTCCCCCTTTCGAAGGTAAGAGAAGGTTTCGGCTGCTGCTCCCCTTCCCTAGACCAACTGACCTACCCTCGTCCCCGGCACAGCACCTCCTCAGTCTATGCTTGCAACTCGAGCCCTGGCACTTCTTTTCATCTCTCAGCCCCTTTTCATCCCGCCTTCCCAAACTAGATATTTAAACTCCAATATCAAGCCCCGGAGAAAAGACCCCGAAACGACGAGCAAGAAGAATAAAGAAGATGAATAACATACTATCCTCAAAAAAGAAATTCAAGTTGATGCCCGAACCGTTTTGCGGTTCTAAAGGACCTTGAACAATAAGAGGCAAAGATAGGAAGCGCGTATAGCATAGGTCTTTACTTTGACGTTGGGACTCTGTCCGTTCCCAGAATTTACTGAACCCAAGTACTAATAATGTCGCCGAAATCAATACCAAAAAGGAAATGCTGGAAAAGAGGCCTCAGGCCAGGAAACCATTGTCGACGAACCGTGGTTTTTATGTTTTGAAAGTCAGAGTGCGCTCCTGCGGTTGAATATGATGAATAAGGGGCTGCTTCCCCTATAACTTTAATAGGAAGTTTTGATGCCGTCCACTGCTTGCCTTCTCTGCGAGCCTTCTGTCATTTTAAGCGAGAAAGAAATTGTATTTTATTTAGGCTGCGATTGGCCGACCGACGGGCGGCGTTCTTATTCGCGGGTGGCGGTCAGGCTTTCTTTTATAGAAGTGAAGTTAGGACATGCCAATTATCTAGCTGAAAGTAGCCAACCCGGCTGAAAAAGTCTGTTACCCGGTAATCCTCTATAGAGCCTTTTGTAGCTAAATCGGATGTGAGTCTCTTAGGGTTCCCGTTCGAGAATTGAATGAAAACGAAATCAGCCTAGGGAATATAGAATCCCGGGAGCCGAGAGTAGGGAGCAGGGAAGACACTCGTCTTTGAAGTCAGCCCAGTTGGCACTGGCTTTGAGTTTCTTTTAAGTAAGGCTTGACCCGCGTATCTAAGCTCGGCTAGAAGATTAAGATTAAGCCTATAAAAAAAAAGTGATCCCAGAGGAAGAGAATAGAAATCCGTAAGCCTATACTTACTTACTTACTATAGTAGATGAGTGTCGGCCCGGTCAATCATCTGTAGAGCTGACAGTTGTCGAATTGGGTTATTCGCGGTCTTCCTCGCTTTATACAATTTTATATAGAAGTCCGTGTTACTGAACAAAGACCAAAACACCAGGAATCAGAAGTGAAGTTTTCAACGTTAGTTGGTAAGTCGGCTTGACGAAAGGAGCATTTGATTAAAGTAGGGGAATACAACCAAACCTGAAAGATGAAAGAGCCGTAGCTCCACGAAACAAATATAGGCAAAACCCAAACCGCCCTTACGCCATTAAAGGCAAGACGGCAGAAAAACTATTTGCCAGTCAACCTATGTAGAATCTTATCCGGCTTAAAGGCTTAATCTTATAGTTTTCACTCTTCTACCTAAGCTCCTAGCTAAGCTGATGTAGGTGATACTTGTGTATCCATTTACTTTAGGTTATATTCTTCTAAAGGCACTTGTTCCTTTGGAACTTGTTATAAAGGAACTTCCGCTAGCGGTTGAAGCCAAATCCAATACTTTTTGATGGTATGAAAAAGCATCCTTAGAAGCTTTGGAACTAGAGTCAGTAGGTCAAGCTTTCTTCAATAGAAGAACTAACTGCGCCGCTAGCGCAACTACTCATTTTGGTTCTATCTTCCTAGTGAGTTGAGCCCAGCCCAAGGGGCAATCAAGCCTTTGAAACTAGTGAAAATCGAACTAACAATCAACTAGGCAATCCAGCTGACATTGAAAGCAGATGTCATAAAGATGGAAAGCGATTCGGCTTAAGCGAGTGAGGGAACCCTATAGGTCTAGGCAAAGAGAACTGGGCTAACTGGACTTGCTCTGCTCTCATCCACTGAGATACAGCTTACCTTTGAGGCATGCCTGAGAGCAAAGACAGATGCACTCTCTTCCGAAGCGGATTCCGTGCTTATACCTTCTCCGGAGACAGCTGACTCGGACTCCGTTCCTGCCTTCAGACTTTCAATAACCATGCGCGTACTTTAATTAGGAATGAACCAAAGAGTTAGCCCGCGTAAAGAGCAAAGATTGGCTTACCGCACCCACACCTGGCGTAATTGAATGAATGTTTTAAAGTCCAGTGGAATTACGCTCATTCCTTCTCTTAAAATAAAAAAGAACTAGTTGAATTACCGAGGGGAACTGAAACTAAACTCCTTTTCTATCGGGAATCACTCTTACCGCTTAGGAGAGAGAGCTAGTCTTGCATTTGAAGAACCGGATCTTCCTTTATTCTAAGATGCCAGTCTGACTTCTTACTTTCCTGAACCAAATCAAGCAGCTGTCCATTGAACCGCAAAAAGCAGCAGAAGCGGCGAATAAAGCAGTGAATCACTGGCTATCAGGACTAAGGGCTATCGCTGAGTCCAGTCCTTATTGAATTGTCAGATGGTCAGTAAATAGAAGTGCTTCCTACAGTGTTGGGGCCCGCATACATGTTAATAAATCTAAGCGCGAGCGAGCCTTCATATCCTTCTTATCTCTGTTCTCTGTGAGTAGGAGGCGGTTTTTGCTGTCAAAGTGCAGGTTTGTCAAGGTAAAGCTTTCTGAGCTGTTGATTTTCGACTTCTTTCCCTCTTCCGTCGCTTCCATCTTTCCTTCTACTATTGATCATGTCCGATCTCCTTCTTACTAGAGGCGGAAATCGTCCTCATGGGAATCTAAGCTGAAGGTAAAGAATCGTCCGATCTTATTTATTCCATTTCGAGTTAGCGTCGAAAACAGCTTATTCGGGAACAGCGTATTCTGTTCCGAAAGAGCCTATTCTTTTTTCGTGGGTGTTGGACTAGTGGTTATTTCCTTTTTGCTTTCATCCCTTGTGGCGAACTAGACTGATAATTGTATATATAAAGAAGAGTTCTTTCTTATAGTTCTTCTCGTAGTGGAAAGCGTAGGACTGCGAATAAAGCGTGGGAACGTGGGAAGCAACCCTGCAATTCTAGTTTTATTGGATAACCTGCCCGCGAGGCGCAGGAGAATATCGAAGGAGAGTATGTTTAGCTGTTGTCAGGCAAGCGCATTACGCGTTAGTTTCAAGCGAGCCGGCGAACGAAGGAGCGAGCCACAGGAATCGATTTCATCCCTCTCCTACTCAAGCCAAGTCTGACCTCCGTCCCGTACGTGCCTTCCCTTCCTCCTTTCCTTGGCTTACTTTCTTTCCTGATGCTACACAACCGCTCTTTTGCGAGAAAGAAGATCGGAGAATAGCAAATTGGATCTTATCCTGAACGTAGGAGCTCTAAGCGTTGCCGCTGTTCTTGCTGAGTGAATAGCCGCTGTTGATGGTGAATAAGCGGTGCATCGAGATTTGGTAAGTGCTCAATTAGGAGCTGCAGATCTGATCGTAGAAGCTGTGATTTCATCAGTAACCGAAGCTATTGAAGAAGCAGCACATTCATCTCACTTCATCTTTCCTCCATCAATGACTTTTGAATCGATATCTGGTATCCTATTTTCAAACTAATCCCATATCCTCCTATTTAGTTTAGGTCCTTCACTTCTAAGCTGGGGAAGGTAAGCAGTAGGACTAGTTATAGTCGGCGGCCTATCATCTGCTTTAGGTGATTTTCATTTCATTCGAAAGATTGGTGCCGAATGCGGTCCTTGCTACGATTTGGGTAAAACTTATCTCCGATTTTCTGAGTATAAGGGCTTCCAGAAGTCAGCCTTTTTTCTTTTACGCTTGGGTTGAGGCGGATTTACAGAAAATTTTTATACAGTTTTTTTGGTCTCTCCCACTTGTAAGAGATCTCCCCCCAAAAGTTCGGATATATTTGAATATCTATAGTTACCTATTATTTCGACTTGTTATTTCCCAACTCGCCGTGTCACTTGGCTATCTCTTTATGGATGAATTGGAGAAAGCAGTTTCCCAATTCTACCCATCGTGGGGAATGTATAGTTCTGGTGGTCAAGCACCTGGCCCCTCGGATCATTCGTGGTTGGGTGCATACTCGAGTGCGCACGGCCTTGGAAGAGATCAGGAGTTGGGGTCTGATCCAGACCAAGTCCCCCCCTCATTTGATCACTTTTCGGCTCATCCAGAGCCCTCCTCAGAAGATATATATTACATGGACTCGATCAACACCATGGTCGATGAATCCATTCCCCCGAGTCCGACATTTGGAGGAGAAAGCGTTGCAGACATATATATATAGTAGGCTCGTCCGCTTCTCCAAGGAGGGTGAGCCTATCGATGGGCGTCTTTTTTCTATGCACGCAAGATACATATTTGATAAAAAAAAAGATATTCTAATACAAATGCATGAACTTGATCCCGCTGGCAATTGGACGGAAGTCGGTGCGAAATATATAAAAAACTTCCAAAGTGGAGATGAATATACGCTTCGCCGACTTGATGAGATATTGACCAGTCTGGAAAATGAAGGACAAAATGGTTTCGGATTTAAACTTCTTTATAACCGACGAATGGCTAGCCTTTTTGGGCGTTCGGTTCGTTAGCTGGTATTTGTTTAGTCATTCAAATAGTAACTGGTGTTTTTTTCTTGTTCTTTGCCATAACGCCCATTCTGGGACGAGTTGGAAAAGGAATTCAAAATTCTTACACGGATGAGACTGATCACACCTGACGGTTATGTGCAGAGGTGTGCGAGACAGGGGAGTTGGCTCAAAAAGATGGACAGTAACGAATGCGTAATATCAATTTTTCGGCCTCGTCAGCGAAAGCGGCTTCCAATTGCTCGGAAATTCTCAGCTATATGGGGGGCTTGGATGGTGAGCAAAAACAATTGATCAAGAAGTTGGTCAACTTTCGCATGAAAGAAGGTAAAAGAACGAGAGTTCGTGCTATTGTTTATCAAACTTTTCATCGTCCAGCTCGAACTGAAGGCGATGTAATCAAACTTATGGTTGACGCCGTAGAGAATATAAAGCCCATATGCGAAGTGGAAAAAGTAGGAGTAGCCGGTACTATTTATGATGTCCCTGGGATTGTAGCCAGGGATCGTCAACAAACCTTAGCTATTCGTTGGATCCTTGAAGCAGCTTTCAAACGACGTATAAGCTACAGGATAAGCTTAGAGAAATGTTCATCTGCTGAGATACTGGATGCTTACCGAAAGAGGGGAATTGCACGTAAGAAAAGGGAGAATCTTCATGGACTGGCTTCCACCAATCGAAGTTTCGCGCATTTCAGATGGTGGTAAAATGAGACCACAGAAAGAGCTCTTCCTCATTCAGTCAGATTTCTCAGTAAGATTTGGTTTGACCCTTTTCCTTTTTGTTTGAATCTTCATATAGAAAGCCGGCCTTCCTCATACTCCTCCCCTCATTCATTGAGTTGGAGGAATCCATAGGAGGCCCGCCCGTTATCCATTGCATGAAAGAACCTTTCTTTGTATGACTTCTCTTTTGCCTCAGGTCGAATGAATGAATACGAAAGGGAGATCAATCAAACAAAAAAATAGGCCATGAATGAAGAAGTAGTGGGCCTTTCACCCTCTTTCGTCTGACTCGGGGAGCGGATCTGATAAATGCACTTCGGAGGGGTTCTTGATGTATGCTATCTGGCCGGGCATAAAAGATTTTGAAGTTAGGTCAAAAAGAAGAGGTAGAGAGAGAGAACAGAACGGAAGCGATAGCCCCGAATTATGTCAGGGCAAGAGAAAGAAAAGTAAGGACTCTCGTTTTACGCATACGCATATAGGCTGTGAAAAAGAAGTCCATTTTTATAATAGAGAAAGAGAATGATTCGTCTACTTTGTTAATTTTGTTAATAAGGTAACGGAACGAATTTCAAGTACTTCGTAGGACGCGGCCGTTTGCTAGGATGTGCTTCCACATCGTGAGCTTTAGTGCACAAGTCGTCGAATCCCCCTTAAAGGTTTGGGGCAGGAGTATCGACGACAAGTCGTGCCTGAAGTTGTTCATGCACATCTTGAGGAGCTCTTGCTGAGTAAACTTCTGGGGACAGGCAAAAGTAAGGTCTCGCCACCTTGCAATGAACTCCGTGACAGGTTCAAACTCCCTTTGCTTGATCTTGAGTTGTTCGGGCCCTCCAACCCTTCTTTGTGTGTTGCTGAACTGCTTCCTGAACTCCGAGACCCTTGCTTCCCAAGTCGGGATCGACTCTTCAGAGAGGTGGGCGTACCATGGTTAGGCCGGCCTAACCAATGATTGTACGAAGAGCCTAAGGCACAGTGTCCCATTCTGCGCTACCGGCCCACATCTTACCAGGAAATGCGCTAGATGCTGGTGCGGGTCTCCCCTTCCGTCGAACATTTTGAAGTCTGGCTGAGAGAACCCTAGCGTATACGGCACGGAATCTATCCAAGCCGGAGTTGGTTTGGTGATCATGCGGTTATCCTCCTCCTTTTCCTTGGCCTCTTTTACTTTTTTCTTGACCAACTGATTCATTGTTGCGAGGAGGGTTGGGCTTATACCCCCAGTTGCTCTTGCTTCGTTCGGGGTACTGCCCCCTTACTCAACATAGGGCCGCTCGCGATGGCGTGTTTAGCAATGCCCTCTGCATGTTGGTCTGCAGGAGTGGATCTTCAGCCACCACGGGTGCGTCTTGTCTTGCCGATGAAGCCAGCGGGGAATGAAACAAATCTTTTCTTTTCTGTCTATTCTCGATGTATGCGTCCCAATCCAAGGAAAGGGGAAATGAGCTCAACCAGCGCTAGAAGGAAAGGAATCCTTCTCCTCATCGAACGAGGAGAAGGCCGGGTTCTTGGACCAGATGAGGGGGGTTACGAGAGAGCTAGGGCGAGCCAGCTGAGAACATGGAGTTTGAGAGAGCCTCCTCCCTTGGATAGAAAGTGCATATTTGCCGGCCGAGTGAGCCTTTCACCTGGCTAACACACAAAAAAGCACGGGAATAGTGAAATCAAGGTTCCTTTTTTGATTAAAAGTAGCAAGCAGTGCTTATTTATCACTGGGATGGAGAACCCGGACCCATTCCCAACTCGACAACCAGAGACAGGCGGCCTAGCCTTCAATTCCACTTGTTGGGATAAAAACCCCCTCTAGCGATATTTGCTTTTCCTCCCGTGTCCCCCTTATTTTAGTTTAGTAGGCGCCAGTCTTCCTCGATTCCCTTATGTATGTAGGGCGAGACAAAAAACGTCCGGCCGATGAAAAGAGAATATGTACAAATATCTTACCAGGCCAGGGAATGCGCATTGACTCATTCTATCTTGATAGAGAGATTTCGAATTCTTCGAAATGAAGGGCGGAGTGCCCGCTACTCGTTCATCATTCAGACAGATGCGCCTCTCCCCCAGTCGTCCGGGTTCATCGTTCAATCAATCATTCGTACGGGGAATAGAAAGGGGCCGGAGTGGCTTTTATGGGTAGAATGCTCCTCCAACTTTCTTCTCCTGATGTGGCTGGTTTTTCCGGCCAACCATGGCCGATCCGGCCACTTTGACTGCTGCCAAATCCTTCTTTAATGGAGGATCTTCATCCCGACCATCAGATCCTTCTTCTTCTAAGTCTTACGCAGCTATGGGGGAAAAAAAACTCTCGTCTGCCACCTTTACAACATAGGCCCCTTCCTTTAAAAAGCCCGATCTCTTATCAAGGAGAGCCGGGTGTGTGCTTCACTTATGATGAGATTTACAGATCAGTAGATCCATTACGCTTTTCTTTGATAGCAAAGTTATCCTCAGGCCGTCCCTCTGTAGATGAGATTAGACCTCATGTTCGCACTCACTGGATGATGAACAGCGAAGTTCATATTGGATTAGTCGATCCAAGACATGTTATTACGAGGTTCTCTTCACAAGAAGATTTCATTCAAGCTTGGACCAGGGAATCTCTCGTCATTAAGGCAACTTATTTCAAGTTTCTCTGGGCTCCTCCTTGGTTTGATCTGCGGTTTGAATCTTCTATTGCACCGCTTTTGATCTCTCTCCCAAACCTTCCCCAACATTTCTTCAATCCAGACTACCAACAATCTATTGCAGGGGGATAGATAGGTAGGGTTCTGAGATTTGATGGCCCAACGAACGCCCTATCCAGACCACTGTGCAAATATAACGCTCGCGTCGGCGTGGAGATAGATCTCTTAAAGCCTAGGCTAAATCGGATCTGGTTAGGAATGGGTGCAGGAGGAAAATGGCAGAAAATCATCTACGAGAGAGTTCCTAAGTTTTGTTCCCACTGCATGCTTCGAGGCCACGACAATGAAAGTTGCAGACATCTTCTTAACCTATGGAAAAAAGAGAAAAAACCTCAAATGGGTTCAGAAAGCCTTTCACAAAGACCCAACCACAATAGGGCAAGCCCTAAATGAGTAAGGCCAAACTCAAGGCCTCAGATTCTCACCAAAGCCATTGAGTTTCATCAGAACAACCAGATCGTTATTCAGCCCTCAGATAAAGAGACGTCTACCCGGATCCCTACCCAACGGAAATCAATGAAATTGAATAAGCACTCCCAGCAGAACAATTGTATTGAGATTTCGAGCACTGATTTGATCGTTCATGATCCTGCTCCATCTGCTCTCAATACATTGATTCATCAATCCACTCATGATGATATCAATGCTAGTAATCCTCAAACCAGCAGTCTCATTGCCATATCTCTGAGAACAAGCATTCTGATATCGTTCCAAAAGAAGAGACATTGGCAGATATCTCTTCGAAAAAATCCGATTCTTATAGAAAATTCTCTCTCTTAAATGCATGCATAGAGAGGCCCAAAGCATTGCAGGTGAGCCGATCAGCAAAGAATCTCTTGAATATCAGCAGCGATAGAGATTGTTCTTTTAGGTCAGAAAATTTGAGAACTGCAAGCTATGCTATCAAGGAGACGAAAAGCTTCTTCTGCTTTTTATCTTACTTCCTTCATCATGGATGGTAAGAAATTACTTACTTATACTTACTTAACTTAAAGGGCTCGACCAATCTGCTTTGTTATCAGATAAGGAACATATTTTGAGCGAGCCCCGACTAATAATCGAAAGGGCTGAAGCAGCTTGGTTGTCCCTTTTCTAGTAAGGGGGCATGCTTTATTGTGGATATAAAGGCAGCAAATATACGTGGTGTAATAATCAATCTGGGAATTTTTTTATTTGGGCCCGTCTTGATATAGCAGTGGTAAACATGAACTGGATCAAGCGATTCACCAAGACTTTCGTTGAGCATTTGCCCAGAACTTGCCCCAACCTTCTAGTTGGCCACTCCCCTCTGCTCATCTCCATGGTTGAGTAGCCAGTTGTCACGCAGCTGGAAGAAGCGAGAGGGAGAGAGGCCTTTAGTGAAGACATCTGCCGTCTGATTGTCTGTCCGCACGTAAAGGACCTTAAGATCGCCACGAGCAACTTTCTCCCGAACGAAGTGATAATCAAATTCGACATCTTTCGTTCAGGCATGGAAGACCGGGTGAAGAGCCCTATGGAGTAAGGGGTTGGGAACGCCCCAACATTATTGAGGACGATGGTGAACGGGTAGGTGAATAGACTCATGAGGAGTCTGAAATTCAATTTCTTTTTACTCTAGCAGACATGATAACTGCAGCGCAATGCTTTTTCAACACTGGTCAAAGCAGGGGAGAAGAAAAACAGAAACGAGACGCTCCCAGTCTATAAATGCAAGCAGAAGAGTTTGTAAATCCGGCTCAAAGTCAGCAGGATCTTTCTTAGTTACTTCACTCGGAAGAAATAGAAATAATTGTTACTGCTTCTACACTTGTCAGAATGAGTCAATCTGCAAGAGCCGCAGAAAAAGAATCGGAACAGACAAGCAGGTCAACGAAAATCAAACTGGAGTTTTAGGATGAACGGAAAAGGGGAAACTCAAAGCCCCCAGCTCCTGAACAAGCTTATGACAGAAGAGTGGTAGAAATGGTGTCAAGGGAACGGGTAACAGTTCCCGTTCTAGAGAATCGGGGATAATTTGAGTATATTCTCGTCTTTGAAGCGGATCTAAAAAGAACCACATTTCAAAATGCTGCCGAATCCGCTGAAGAGGCTTCTTATGCTGCTTTTCTACGTGACATATCATATAACATTTGCCGGGAGCGGGGGGGGCCTCATACCAGTGTGAAAGAGCCCTTCCTCACAAAACTAAAAGGAAAGGGTTCCTTGTGGATCATCTTTTGGTACGTCTGGAAAATATTCGTTAAGCAATGGAGGAGAAATCCTTAGTTTCAAATAAATTCCTTAGAAGAACGAACGGGCTCCATAAAGACTTTGTACATACATGCTTTGTGCTGATATCAACGCATATAAATAAAACAATTTCATTGCCTTAAGA
>NW_022204101.1:65000-85000 GCF_007655135.1 Punica granatum
ATATAATACTCGTGATTCAGGCAATCCAATCTTCCGTGTGTAAGGCGGAAGCCCCCAAAAATGGTTTTTCAAAAATGGGTGATCAAAAGATCGAATCACTATGCCTATCTTGGTGGTCGTTACTTTTGGTGGTCTTTCTTTTTGGCTGACTCATCTTCCTGTTCTATTGATCAGAAGCATCCAGCAGCGCCACGACAATCGATTAAGTCGTGGAGTTTTCATCGAGATCCGCTACCCGCGTGAAAACCTTTTCCTTTCATTTTTTAAAGGCATCGGATTGTACTCCCCCATCATGGAGCTGGTCTCGCAGGCGAGAGAGATTCTTTAAGGAGTCCTCTCCCGTGGAGGTACGTGGATTATCCAGGGCCCGGGCCCCGCGTCCCTCCCAATCGCCACTTGGATCAAGTACGGCCATATGCCGTATGATATCCACCTTGACTTCGAAGCGGTCTTCTGCGTCAAGATGGGCCAAGTAAATCTCCTCTGCCGAGCGGTTGGAGTGTGATCCTAAGAGGCGCTCCCGTATAGATAGAACACTATCGCCTCCGATCACTTCATCCTCGTGATAGGGGTAGGGTACGGGAGGGAGAATATCTGCTTCCCCGGGAGCTACTGGATTCTCGGGGGCGTTTTGGGGGTCCGGCTGGGCCCCTTCTTCGCCTTCAAAATCGAAAAGAGTAGTCCAACCGGGGCTCCTACTGCTACCCGCCATTTCACTGCCTGACGGCACGTTGGAGGGTTGCTCCGCTGCAGGATTGGCAGCAGGTTGACCTCCTGCATGTGCAAGCTGGAACCTACTGCCGAACCAACAAGAAAAACAAGAACGAAAATAGGAACCTCCCAACCAAGAAGCCGACTTACCAGAACGCGGAACGACCTGACCAGTAGGATTGATTTTAGTTTTCCCCAAATCAGACTCAAATCAATGCTGAATACAAGAAATCAAAAATAGACTACGGTTAATACGGAAAAAAGTACAAAGACAACGATCGAAATGCGAACAAAAAGATTTTTTAAATTCGCAAGAGTTTTTATCAATCTTCCAATCATTTTCTGTGGGTTGCATGGTAATTTTCATGTAGTTTTTATTTTCAATTTTGCACAAGAATGACATAAGTAATGACCACATTGGGGCCTCACAATTTCCGTGAGAGATCCGATCTCGGTTGTTTTCAACTTTATCTCCTTCTCAATCGGTATGGCTCTTGGAGGAAAGTGGATCCAGGTTGGTTTCCCAACCCAACGGATCGTAACCTTAGGGCGACAGCCGAACCATGGTTAGTCACCCCCGCCAATGGATCTGATCTATTCTTCTCTTCCGCGAGTGAGTAGGTGGGTACACGGAACACTTATCTAATAAAAAAAGTTTCCAAGAAAACTTCGTTCGAATTGCATGTGTTAAGCATATAGGCCAATAGCTTCTTCGCGCTAAGCAACTTCTTGGCAGCTTCAACCTCCTCAACCTTAGATGGAGGAGAAAGGAAGAAAGACTTTCACTTTCTACGCTACGATCTTTCTTCTCTTATGAAATTTCGTCTAAGAAAGAAGTAGTCTAAGAAAGAGAAGGGGAAGTTGACTCCAACTGGCTGATCGACCAGCCCGCAAGCTACTCCATTTTCTTTTATTATCTGCTATTGATTATGTTCTAAATGCTACTTGCTTATTTACGCAATTACAGCCCCGTGAGTAATAAAGTAGGGTTATGAAGGATTTAGCCTTTATTGACTTTGAGAAAAAAGGGAAGAAGAAGGATCTTCTTCGGTGGATCCCTCTTGTTCCTGTTTAGTCCCCTTCGTTTCGGAGGTTTCTTTCAGTCAGAAGGGCTGCTCTTCCTGCTTTAGTCAATCAATGCAGAAGTTCTTTTCTTCGCTTAGTTTCACTACTCTTGCTATAGGGGTTAGGGCTTTCTTTAACTTTATCTTCTTTTTTTTTTATGGTAGAGCATAAGCTAGTCTTTTTGGAATCTCCGCTGCAGTTGTTCACGAATCCCTTTTCAGGGGTGAAAAAGGAATAATGAATCCGGTGCTATTGGACTGCCTTCAAGCGCAGAACAGGAGAAGAAAAAAAAAGGAAGTATGGTAAGTTAGGAGTTCCATAAGCCAACTTATCCCCGGGGTCACGAAGATCTAAGTAAGGAGGGAGTTATAGTGACTAGTTTGAAGTGGCGAATGCTCTTTCTTCCTATCTGGGAATCATAGCCTAGTCTGACTCATCGAAGATGCACAGAATCGTCTTTTTTACTTTTCACTCCTAGCTGTGAAGAAAAAAGCAAGTAGTCGCTTCCAAGAGCTAGGAAGCTGAGACAATTTCCTTTCGTATGGAGCAAAGAAAGCATAACTATGGTCTGATGAACGGTTAGATGGCTTATCTGTCACCAAATAGGCTCAACTCAAAAAGGCTAATCCTTGAAAAAGGCGAGTTGCGCTAAGGTCTCAGTTCCAGGTCTAAGTACTACAGACGAAGCACACCGAACCTAGGTTTCTTTCTACCTCGTCAGAGAAGAAGGAAAGTTTATTCCCTTTTTTGTACGAAACTGGGCTATGAATCCAATCCCATCGAGAAAGTGCGAGTGCTTTGATGCTGCTGTTAAGTTCGAAGGGTAAGGCTTGGTCTCATTCCAGTTTGCCACCGTATTTATCTGGGGTGAAAGTTCCTAATCTCTATATTATAAAATTAGAATGTCATAGATTCTATTCTAGATGCAAGGTAAGGTGCGGAGCGAAAGGAATAAAGGCAATCAAGGAAAGGTCGAAAGCTAGGAAAAACCTCTATTTCAAAACCGGGTGTTCACTCAAACTAAAAAAGCCTATCTTTCTGGCACTGGGCATTGTTCCTAATTAAATTCCCTTTCTTTCTGCAGGGTGTGAGATCGTATGAGCTCCTCTATGTTAGTATAGCGCGTGGGAAATACCAAAACTAGCTCCTACTCCCACTCTATCAATTGGAGCGGTTAGGCCTTTTCCTAATGTCCTTCTAAGGCACCAAGAGCGCTCTCACTATTCCTTATTGCCGAAAGACAGATCCCAGTACTCGTCTTAGTGCCCGGTATTCGGAGAAAGGGTTCTTTATTAGAAAGAGAAAGAAAAGGTATTTCCATTTCCCGGTCTTCCCAACTAGTAGAATTCTTACAACAGCTGAAATAGCAACGAATCCTGCTAACAGCAGAAAGAGAGCTACGCCTTTTCTTCCTATTTCTATACAACAAAGAATTCCTGAAAGAAAGGGAATCCTATCCAATCTCGCTGAGAAGGACGGAAAGACTACCAGCCTATGCTGTTCGATCTCCTCTCCAACCAGTCGAGCTGCTTCGCTCCTTTTTTTATTCTATATAGAGACTTTTCTTCTTCAATCGATGCCTACCTCTGGGCAGGACTTATTAAATGTTGACCAGCAGACAGAGTTTTCTTTGCTCTACTCCAATTGGTAGAGGCAGAGCAGAGGTGACAAGATCCATTTCTCGATTCCCCCCATCTCTTTCGATGGGATTTCCATTAATAGAAAGAGAGTTCAATCGTGAAACTTTCTCAATTTCCTTTTTTCGGAAACGGGAAAAAGGTTGAAAAGAGGAGTTCTTATTCCCAAGTACCTCACCACAACTACTAGCCCGGCCTACAAGACCGCTTATGGTTATGCCGAATCAATCTACTTACTATACTATAGGCCTATACTATAGGCAATACTGTCAGCTAGGAAAGCTTTCAAGCATACTATCACTGCTAGGCTACTACTTTTATCTGGTTCGTTCCTAGCCCAAGAAAGCTAAGGCGCTAAGGCAAGGACAAGATCCAGGTATGAAGTGACTGGTTCGATAGGACCAGGAAGACCTTATGACTAAGGAAATATGTGACTTACTTAATTGAGTATTGAGTTGCCTCACCACTGAACTAACTACCTCGAGAGCTAAGAATAAACTTAGCAATTTGATAATCGAAGCTACCGGCTCTTCCACTGACTCGTCCACTGCTGCTAACCAAGCTAATCCTACTGCCAAGCTACAGGAAGGGACTTTTTCTTCATTGCCCTTGCCAGGATCAAAGTAAGAGTTGATCGATGGCATACTACTTGCTCTCTCCCCTCGGTGACGGAACTCGCCTAAGGGGCGTAGCGATCTGATACAACTATTTATATATGATAGCAGCAAAGTCAACTGATTGAACAAAGGAAGAGCAACTCTCTCGGCTCACTTCAATGGGTGACTTCGCTACCTTCCCAGAACTGCTTCCTTACTTAGATCGTTCGTGACTCAATGAAAACATCGACACAGGATCAAAAAAGAAAGAAGTCTACTTACTTGCCTTCTCTTTCACTCCCAAAAGCAGAATGAGAAGCGATCTTTAGTTACCACCACCTTCAACAACTTCCTTCGGACCTATGGTGACTTCTCTCCAGAAGACCGAGAGTCAGGACTTAAGCTATGCCCGTACTAAACCTAATCAAGAGCGGGAAAGGGGACATCTCTTTCATTCAAAGCAGACCAAGGCAATCCCGATTCAATAGCAGTGGCTTCTCTAAGAGCTGAGTCAATAGCTGCGGTAATGCCCATTCTTGCAAAAGAAGAACTCTCCCGTACTCTTGTACCTTTCTTGAACTCGCTCATCAAGCGTTTCAGTAGTCTGCCTTCTAGGGCAAATTTCCACTCTTAAGCAAGGGGGCAAATCTCTTCGTTGCCTTTCGTCAGCCTAACTAAACTCCAATGATCAATCTCTCTCTTAGCAATGATCTGTCTAGGGCCATTTGAACTAAGCTAATAAGAATCACTTTTCCTTTCCCTTGCCCTTTCATCTATCTATCTCGGCTAGTGAATTGATTAAAGAAGGGCTTTTTCCCGGCGAGAACCCCTTCTTAAAAGTTCCTTTTTTTAAAAGTTCTGTTAGGTTCTTAGTTGTTTGTACGAGTATAGAGAAGAGACTTTCTATAGGAATAAGAGCTGATCTTGTTACTGCTTGTGCGGAAACTTACCTTCACCTATTGTACGCCCAGATGAAAAGTCATGCTCAACCTCTCAAGGATTTCATTACAGGGACGGGACTGGGAAGAATGAAAGAAGGAGCTCCCCAATCGACAATTTGGTTCAACTCCAGGAAGGAAGGCAAAGATTCTAGATAAATTCCTGGATGATGAACAAGATGCACTGCAGCAGCAATAGCAAGTCACTTTGGAACGACTCGGCATCGAGGTCTCGCCGAGCCTTCTCTACTGTACTCCCCAACCGCACCACCTGGGGAAACCAAGCGAAAGAAGACAAGATCGAATCGGAAAGCACTGTCTCGTGCTCGTCTCGTTGAGTGGACACAAAAGACTGCTTTCCTGGTAGCCGTTGATTCTAAACTCTCCTTCCCTTGAATTCGCTTCCTCCCTTCATCTCTCTCTTTCATCGGCGAACAATAAAGCACGGTGGGATGCATTGACACGACTCCACCTATTGAATAGAGAGAGGGCCTATTACTAACGAGCGATTCTGGCTTTACGTCTCCATCTTGATTGGAATCTATCAAAAAAGGGTAATCCCACAGAATCATCGGGCTTGACTTTCTTTTGGTAAGTAGGAGCGCTTCTGATCGTACTTCTTTCAAGGGAGTCTCTTTCTGTCTCCTTCGGGCTCTCCTCACTGGTATCCGTGACCTAATACTGGATTAAGGGATATATAGCTCTGGTACCTGTAAGACTGGACTTGAAAACTCGGGGGAGATGAAAACCGATGGATGTGTTTACGGGCACTAAGCTTTGGCTATTCTGTGAAATTGGAAGAGGTTCCTGCTTTGATTCAAAAAAAAAAAGTGAAAGGGCCCGGAGGGGCTTACCTTATACCCCATTTTTTGGACTCGATAAATCCATCCCCTAAACGAGTTCAAAAATGCTTTAAACGAAATTATGCTAAAGCGGATGATCAGGATTCTAAACCTTATTCCAGGTAAGCTTTCATAGTAGAGGATGCGTTCAACTCTCCTTCTTTTTCGAGTGAAAAGCTCGTTTTAATCATTCAAAGCGTCTCCGAGGGGGGCGAGTCAGACTATGGATATAAGCCAAAGAGAGGAGTTTGGGGCACCAGTCAATCCATCGGAATAGAATAACGACAATCATAACGTCACTATTGATGAGAGTCAAGAGTATGATCAGGTCTCCTATCTACGCCCAAGAGGTATCTAACGTGCTTCTTTCCTTCATACGTGACAGATCTAGCTTCAGCTTCTCCCGCTTATAGCTATAGGTAAACAACAGGTGCTAGTGAAATATCTATCTGTATCTGATACTAGTAATAGTAATATATATATTGTCCATATGTACGAAATGCTATCTGTGCCGCCGGCCTCTGCAATCCATGTTCTTCACTCCGAAAGATAATAAAAGAAGTTTTCCCTATCTTACTCAAGATGAGTAACTGTCAGCCCTATTCTCTCGTTACCCTAACCTGAAAGCCTACTCCTTCCTCACCACTGGAAACTTACTCTTCTTCCTTGTCACAGTCACATTTATCGTTTTGTTCCAGTCCACAATGGCTTTGATTCTGGTTGGGTCGATAACTCTCCAGCGATGTGTTCGAGGTAGACAAGCCCCGGCGAACCCGCACTTCGACATCTTTAAAATAGCTTCTCCCTTCGCAAGACTTCCAGTACGGATCGCAGATGTTGCACGTGCTCGGACCACGTTTTGCTGTAGAAAGGGATATAATCTTACTAAACAACCACGAAATCATCAAGAAAGGGGCGCAATACCTCATTCACGACTCTAATGAATGTCGCCGGGACATTGCAGAAAAGAGTCAGACCCGCCATTTTTTCAGTCCTTGCCGCGTCTTGAAAGCCGTCTCCCAGACAGATTATTCCCCGATGACTACTAGACTAAAAAAGAGGCCACCAACTAGGTCATTCCATCGGGGCTTGACGAGCTTCGGTCGCTCTCTATAGTTTGACGCGAGTCATCTGTGCAGCCTTAATAGGTAGAGCAAGAGGAATCGGGTTCGGGTGAGCCATGAATCTACTCGCCTTTACTTACTCTAGTGGTAGTTCGAGCTCGCCTATAGTACCCTTCCTGCTACTGCTTGAGTAAGCTCTCTCTCCCGAGCCAGCAATTTTGGCAGCTGAAAAGCGTAGGCTTTGAATTTCATTTCTACTGGCTACAAAATGAGAAAATGAACTTTTCACTCTAATTGGAATCCTTCTTTCTTTCCGTGCCGTGATCCGCCCTTATAAGCCCTTACGGGGCCTTTTGTACTAGCTTACCGCCTGAACTAGAGCTAGAAGCCGAACCGATTACCAACCGAAAACGGAAGGTTTGATCTACGGTGCTCTCACTGGACTGGCTTTACTGACTTACCTCACTAGCTAAACTAATAGAACCCTGGGCGAGTACTGGAAGTCGGAAAGACAATTTCCCTAAAACCGGGAGAAGGAGTATTTAAAGAAAGGGAGCAGCCACCATAGCTAGAACGCCCAGAGGAGGGTTTGGCGAAAGAAAGATGGGGAGCCCTAGATATTGACCACCACTACAGGAATTGGTACTGGTCTGGCCAGCTTCAAAACGGATGCATAATAGCACCGTCTTGAGCAAAAGGCGCTCAAGACGGTGATTCTTGCTTAAATACCTCTGTTTGCTCCTTGTTATCCAATGGCATTCTTTCCATCTATCGTCTTGCTCTCCTCTATTGAGAACCCCGATTCACGAGCAGGACTCTATCAAGTCTCTGACGTGATTAGGCGGGGGCAGGATTCGAACCTGCAATCTTCAGGTCATGAGCCTGATGAGTTGACCAATTACTCTACCCCGCTTCTTCCCCTTATCCAACTCCTCCTTCATCCTCGTTGGTCCTTCGTTCGTAGTGGTCATTGTTATCAAACCCCTCTTTGACATCACATTCATCATCCGGGCGGGCAGCCTCCGGTCCGGGTGCTCAACTTGACTTTATTTAGAAGTCGCGCCTTTTGAATATGAGTAGGCGACTTGCATGTGTTAAGCATATAGGCCAATAGCTTCTTAGCGCTTAGGTACTACCTATAAGCTTCAACCTCCTCAACCTTAGATGGAGGAAATAGTAAGCAAGAAAAGGGAATCCAAACCTTCCTTTTCTACACTTTCTTCTCTTATGAAATTGAGACTTTCTGATGCACGTTCTTCTATTCCTGAAGAAAGAAAAGAAGGAGCGCTCTATCTTACTTATCGATTGCACGGCATTCCTACTGTCACTAACGGACTAAAAGCATTACTTCTTAGCTGGCTTACGGGTGTAGTAAGAGAGACCTCTTTAATACGATATTCCATCCCTCACTGACAGTAATTGCTACTTGAACTAGAAAGCACAGATCAGCTACTGTCGATAAAAAGCAGGCATTACGCACTAACTGAGAGCAGGGATGGATATTGAAAGCTAGGGCTTGGCACGCGTTAAAGGCTTACCTCTTCGCTGTCCCCTAAGGGAAAAGGCAGATCTCTCTCTTTAATACGAGATTCCTTCTCCCCAAGGCGAATAAGTTGAGTCAGAACCCTGAGGTGAATACTGAACGGCACGACGATTATCTCTTAAGTAAAAAAGTATGAACACCACACAACGGAGTTTATGTATGACAAACGTTTTTCTTTGATTCGTAGCTAGAACATGAGGGTCTTATTTTCTTCGCCGCGCTGAGAACCGGCTTGACGGTCGCCAGCATAGGGGAGCTCCCCATGAAGGTTATCCTGCTAGGCGGACCTCTCAACTAGTAGGAATTCGGGATCTAGTTGGGAACGAGACATGCGAACCACAAGGAGAGCATGGGGAGGACTCTCATAGCGGGACCCTCTTACCACGGGTAGTTCATTGCTTCCCCCGGCCCTCAAAGGCAAAGGATTGCACTAACGAGTGCTCTTCCCTCATGTCGAGTTGCTTGGACTGACTGACGGTTAGGTGCCGGTATGAGTGAATACCAGTTTACCGTCGAAGGGAGGAATTCATACCCGCCTTTCCGATCTCTTCTACTTCACCACTTTCAACAGAATTATAGTAACGTAAGGAGCGGGTATAGTAGGGTGCTGCTCCCGGGGATAGGTTATGAAACCTTAACTTACAGCTCTTCCTTCACTTACCGGATTATGGATAACTTGCCTACATACGTGATTATGCAGCTGGCCCAGGAAAAGGCGATACTGCTAACCGAAGAAGATGGAGTCAGGAACAAGAGGTTGTCCTCCCCACTTGCCATCACCATTCGACTATGGGATTCCACCAGTTACTGGCCGTCTCGGTCAGACTATTGAGAGAGGAGGCAAAAGGAGAATATTCGCCATTGGTAACTATGTCAATCTCACCATATGCTTCCTCATACACGTTTAGAATCTCAACCGTATTCACGTCACATTCAAGGTCGATGAATTGGCTTATTAAAATGCTAAAAAAACCTACTTTTCGATGCTTGAAGTATGGTGACACTAAACTAAAGCATTCATAAAACGAATAATTGATCCCGATCGTAGATTTGAGTTTCCGCGTACGCCCTAGTTACTCACTTTCATCCCTTTCCTTGCCTATAAGTCTTCGGCAGGCTTTCCATCTTAATAAATCCACACTCAAATTATGACACCTAAAACGCTTTGAAAATTCAGCACCACCAGAATCGGAGACAAGAGACTTAGGTATAGAAATATCTACACCAAGATCTGTCACGACCTGATGATATACGGACGCAACCTTCCTATCAGCGATACATATGTCATCGCCTAGGATAGCGTACCTGTCAAAATATCTGCCCGGATACACCTTCTCTGCACAATACTGAAGCACTAAATGGTGACTCAGTGTGAAGAGAGGCCAAGACGACAGATAACCCAATGGCTGCCCTGTCTCAAAAGAGACAACGGGTCTACCACGAGCGAACGGATATTCTACAGGATCACCCCGACCACCTTTACGGTGAGGGGCCCTGCGGAATGGCACTTAAAATAAGGATAAAGAAAGCATGGAGGTTACGAAACCTTCAACTTCTGATCCAAATAAGAAGGCCAAATGTCTCCTTGTAGATTAATAGGCCACCTATCTGTGGCAGATTTTAAATCATAAGATGAGACATGTTCCGCTCCAACCAAACGGTCCAAGGGTGAGACTTGATTATAAGTCCCATCCATGGGCAAAGTTTATAAAGCTTTCATTAACCAATCATGAAGAGGCTTTAGAAACCGTTGGTTGACGTAGTTGCCAATGGCAAATATCCGACGTTTACCAGCACCTGAATCGGTGGACTGGGCTAGTCCCCCGGGAGAGCCAAAGCTAGGGATTCTTTATGCCCTATATTCTTCGACCTGGGATTGGCAAAGAGGGTAAGAATCCCTTAGGTTGAGGGACCCCTGCATATATATGCTTTCTGTAAGCAGACTGCTGCTTGTTTTAGATAAAGAGCAGCAAACAAGGGTCCGGATTTATTCCTTAGCCTTCTCACCTGTTTGGCTACGAGGTGAGCTCCAATACATAGCTCCTTGATCAGACCATCAGTCACAACTAGTTGGACCTTCTTAAAGATTCCAACTAGCAGTGCAAGATCTGAAAGAATCTTGTACCACTTGATGGTCCTCAAGGACAGAAGTTTATCAAACAGACACAGACAACGAGTAGTATCAAGTAATAATTAATTCTTATGGGTCCTACTCCAGGTGCGGCCTGGGACAGTTATAGCATACGCCAACGTTTACTATAATCCGTTGGGCTAGCTTCCCCGTCACCGCCCATCCAAGATTATCCTCAAGGATTTCTCTTGGTGACACTACAAGTGTCAGTCTGTGAATAAGCATTCTGCCTTGGGAACACCAAGACTCGCCTAAACGGCACCATGTTTCAGGTGTCGTGGGGGGGTACCTAGGTAACCTAACTAGGACTCCATGTGTCTTGGAGTAAGGTTAATCAAGACATATAAGCAGAGACCCTTCCGAAGAAGGGAAGCTGCATACCGTCGTGATCGCCTTCGGGCGACCTCATGCCTCATGACTGTAAAAGAAAAGAAGTTTGACAATCATTGGCCGCTAGGGTGGTCAAACCCTACACCAACAGGATTTCTCCTGTCGATGCCCCATCTTAATACTAGAAAGAGACTTTCAGCTTTAACTCTCATAGCAAAGCAAGAAGCTATGCTTATTATTATACGTCATTCTAAAGATAAGGAAGGGCACCTCTGGACCTTTTTTTTGGAAATCCCCCATTGCTAATTACTTTTTGGCGGTTGTTTTCTTGCTTCTACCTTCCCTTTCCCTAGTAGCAATATATCTTTCCTGTGGCCCTTCCATTCGAGTCTGTTGTAGTTTACTTCTAGGCAGTGGCAGTCGTACTTGCAGCTGTTGGAAGTGCCCTTGCTAAGCCTAAGACCTTCCCCTCTTTTAGAGCTAATGGTTTATGTCGGTCCAGAAAAGCTTATTTTGATCTTTGATGGCAGGCCAGTAACAACTATAGTTTTCTTTGCTGTCGGTCCAGCCGAGTTAGTAGAAGTGCCCGTAGCAGACAGTGCGTAATCTTATATAGAGTTGGATTCTTTCCTGCCTAAAATACTTACTTGGAGAAAGATAGAGCTTGAAAGGCCCTGTAACAAGCGCTTACCGCAGGAAGACGGACTAGAACTCGATTGAAGGCTTTAGCGTTCCAATCTGATCTAGTTGCTTTTCATTCAATAATCCCGCTTTTGCCTAAGAAACTGAAAAGCTTGAAAATTCCCTTGACTCATCTAATGCTCTTCCACTGGCAGGAAGTAGAACAGAAACTGTTTGAGGGGCTCCTTTCCCTATTGATAACAAATGAACGTGGTTATCAAGAGTTAGAAAGAGAAAGATGACACATCAATCTTCTGTACCGAATGGGCCGGACCCTGTTCGTGCTGCGGAATGAATCTAGTCACCATCCGATTTAGCTCTTTTTAGTATGGAAATGGCTTAAGGAAGCCAATGACTCGAGTTCAATTAGTTTGGCTAAGCCGGCAAGAGAGATGGAGTTACTAAGCCCTAACGTTAGATCCATTATCTCACAGAGTGAACGAGATTCGGATCAATCATAAAAAAGTCAAGTAGGACAGAACCATTCGCTGCGAACAAGTCTTCTTTCATAAGCAGTTCTCTTATCCGCTCTTGTTAGCTAGGGATTCTGTGTTGAAGCTCATCAAGCAAAGCGTGTTCTTGAACAACTGAATCGCCTTCCTTCAAAGGAACATCGGAATGCTTTACTCACAAGACTGTTCGAAGCTTCCCATAGCATTTCGGTGGAAAGCTGAAAGCTTGGACTGGACATTGGACAACATTGTAGGGAACATCATGGCTAGTAGCTCCATTGCATTCACTGATGAAAAAATTCCCCCAGAAGAACGAGGTCTGGTCTCTCGATCCTCCACATTCCAGTAAAATGGAAAGGATATAGCCTTGCAAGAGTGCTTGTTGATAATGGCTCGGCATTGAAGGATCTGCCCCAAACCCACTCTTCATTCCCCCCACCTCATCCCTTCCAGAAAGAAATATATGTAAGGAGAGGCCTCATTCAGGGGCCTTCTTTTCATCAAACAATTATCCATGTAAGCGAGCGTAAGAGAAGAAAGCTGTTAGCAGAGGGCACTTTTTTAACAGCTTTCTTCTCTTATTTCATTTCATTTCTTTTTTCAAGAATGCAATCTAGATGAAACTTAGATAAAAATGACCTGATGGACAGGGCATAGCTCACTCACTGAACACTTTTTTCTATATCTTGCACAGTGAGCAGTTCGTGTGCTTTCGTGCTTGGTTCTCGTCTTGTCGTATCAGGTTCATCTGGGGAGACATCAGAAAGGGGATCCGCTTTCTTTTCAACTACCTAAGAATGGAGCTTGCTTCATTAATAATACATTTGATGCTGCTTACGAAATCCTAGTCCGCTTTCGCACGATCCATTTCTGTTGCTAGATTCATTTAGGAACTTCGCTCACTCCAAGGGCAAGCAGAGTTCGCTTGCACTAACCTATTGGCTTTCCCCCGATCTCCGATCTACGAATAAAAGGGAGCCTAGTAACCTTGGAAGAATCCCTGTCTAGCGCTTCGCCCATTATTTTCAAGGAAGGAGGCACCACTGCCATCTCTGCTTAGCTTTTCCCTTTTTTTTGGCTTAAAACCTTCATTGCCTTCTAGGGAAATGGCGGCGTAACGAGGGGTAAGCCTAAACAACCTTGGCTCTTATCTTTGACTATGCCTTATGGAGGCCTTACGACTGCATTCACTCCTTCTCCGGAACAGAAACTCAAAGAGTGAACTTCCCGAGCTCACTGCCTCACACCACTGACATTGAAAAAATAGTGCTTTCTTTTTTTCTAAAGAGAATGTCAAACCTGCAAACAGAAGGCATATTTGACTAGAGAAATTGGCTTCACTTCATTCATTCTAGCCATAAGCTGTCCTTACAAGCATCGTCTATTGAATTGAATGTATATCGCTTTCTTTTGTGCCAACCCTCTTTTGAACCTAAATCGAATATTCCGGGGTCGAAAGAAAGACTTGCGGTAAGAAGCAAGGGATTACTTTACTGCAAGCTTAGTAAGGAAGTTTCATACTACAAGGCTAAAGGTTTTCTTCCTCATGGAAATGTTAACTACGAATGGCTAGATAGAGTCGAGTGAGGCTTATAAGCTTATAACATCCATGGCATCATTGCAGCTTGAATCTCTTTCAGGATTTCTGCTTACCCTCTTTCCACTTCCAGAGGGTCCTTCGTTATGAAAGAAGATTAGGGTCTCGGCTGCACTTTGAAGAGTTAGGAACCCCCTGCGCATGCATGCTACCAATACTTCCTTGAGTGGAGGTAGGACTTTTGGTTTGGCAAAAGGGGAAACCATGGAACTTATTTGCGATTCGGCGCATCATATACGAGAATAGCATTTTTAGATTCCGCTAGACCAAGCCCTTCTCCGGTCTGTCTGTAAACAATTACCTTTCCTGGATGTCTGTCTTGGCTTTCTTTCTCGACTCTATGCCTTGGTGACTGTAAGCCAGAGTGATGTTTTGTTGGTTTAATAAATGCCTTCCGGTTCTCCGCTTCGACTCTTACTGCTTTAATGAGCGCCTTGGTCTCGGTCTCTCGACCGTCGACTATATCGGTCTTGGTGGCGTCGATTACTGTCTTTCCTGATGCTACATAAGCGCTGTTACAGTATCCGCTGTGAACGTATCAGCTCTTACAGTAAGCGCTCTTGTTGCAATATCCGTTGTTCTTGGTCTTGGAGGAAGACCCGCAGTAAGGACACTAGTATCAAGGACATGCCCAGAAGAAACTGCTGGTGATGAAGTCAGTTAAGAAGACTCGGTTGTTGGAGAAGGGGCTGTTGTTTTTGCACTCATAGGCTTATAGGCAGCTATTGAACCCGCTTCAACTCTTGCACTTGACTTCATGCTTTATCAATCGCCTTATCTTATTTATTCTTTTGAACCTGACTGTCAGGCTAAATGTTTTTGCACGTCGAAAGTGGAGCAGCTGAGCTTCCTTTGTATCAGACAAGGCAATTCCCCTTCCGGTGTTGATACTTTGAAAGAAAGAGCCCCTGATTGGTTATCAGCTTTAGAACCTCAGCTTTGAGGAACTCCAATCGTGTGATTTCCCCTATCTGGATCTCTTTTTGAAAGGTTACTTCAAGCGATGTTACCGCCTCTCCTTATTCGAGAAGAAATTGACAAATCAGTTTTGAGGGATGCGCTCAATCAGAGATTCCTTTCTCTGGTAAGAGACCTAAAGTTTAGCAAACCGGCAACCAGCAGATAGGTAGATAGTGAGGTTTCTGGAGGTAGTGAATCTACTTCGTCCACATTGAGCTCCCCTCCGAGCCCATCTTCCAGTTGGAAAGAGTGAGAGTGCGTGGGATCGTGTGATCTATTCTTATAAATACAATCTCCGACTGGTCAGCAGGAAGGTGTAACCGCGACGTCTTCCTAAAAGCATAAAGTGAGAGGCATAAGCTTTCCCTTTCGGAGAGCTGTATAGCATTTTTTTTTCGAGTAAGGAGAGGTGGGAAGAGTAGTTGAGCTTGAAGACTAAGAATGAGATCCAAGGGTGAGGAAAAGGAATGCTACAGAGACCAGAGGGAACCTATCCTATCAACTTCGAATTCTATGATTCCCAGTTCGTCTGTCAGCTTTTCTTCTCATTTGAGAGTGAGAGGCTTCCCTTCCGCAACTGTCCCAACTGCAAGGCCTGAATGCCCGGCTGACTACCTTTCTTTTTCCTCTTTGCCTTGAATCTGGGAAAAACTGGAGTTCTTTAATTGAAGGTGTCGCTACTGAAGCCCGATAGATCTCGTTCTAAACGAAAGGACTTGACCCGCAGAGTGTGAGGGGTTCTCGGGGGGAAGGATTGGCAGTTGATATCCTTGTTAGCACGTCCGGTCTTCGACACACGGGTCTGCTTATAGAGTTTATTCCTTTCCTTAGCCTGCTTAGGGCTGCCTTAGGGGGGGATCAATTACTTGATACTTGAAAGTCTAGCTGCTCCCTTACCTAGTTGGGTTGTAAGCATTCCAGTCTCCCTTGTTCGGAAAGATATTCACTCGTGAACTTCCTAGCTGCATCACCTCTTGTTATACGCGAAGAAAGCTCTTTGCCGGACACTCACTTAACTGCTCCGCTGCAGGTGCGTATGAATATGAATAGTGATACGTAGTGAATCTTTCCTAAAGCCTGGCTTTGAGCCTTCCTTGTTTGTGGCACTGAACCCTGGCGGGGACCTTCTCCCATCCATTGGAAAATTTCCGTTGATGGAATCTCTCCGTACGAACCTTTCGTAGCCCTTAGCACTGAGCTTGGAAAGACTGAACGCCTTGATTCTTCCTCTTCTCCTCTCCTGGAACTAGAATGGAATGACTTGCGTATAGAAAGAAAGTGCCAGTCAACGTAAGGTTTTCAGCTTCAGGCAATCCCTGCGGGGCTTCCTGGGTAAGGGACGAGACGACGTCTTAGAACTTCTTCGAGCTTCTCATCGTTAGAGGGGCTACTTTCTAACTGTCAAATTGGATGGTCCATTAAGAACTACTAACCAGGGTGGAGATCCATTCAAGGCGATTCCCTATCCCTATCTGTCTCAAGACCTGGAAGGGAAACTATTGCACAGTCTCGAAAACATAGCAACAATTTACTCAGTCTTACATTCGTGGAATGAATAAGGGCAGATACCTTCGGATCCTAACACCAATTAGTGGCAGTCAATCGGACATTCGGATTACAAGGTGGATTCTCAAGCTGAGGCAGTGAGGTGGCGGAACTGTTAAAGCATTGGTTTTTGGTATCTGCATTCAAAGATTCCCTTTCTGGAGAGAGGTCTTTCAACCACAAGGCATAAGGACGATACAATAGGAACTCACACCCGACAGTGAGAGAGCAGCTCTTAAATAAAGTATATAGCTACTGCTGGGGCATTCTAAAAAAAATCCTTTTCACCATTCTTCAAAGAGAGTCTTTCGAAGGTCTGGTCTCGAAGTTGTAGCGTGAGGGTCGTCTGAGAATGAGGTTTCGCGACAAGAGTACAACTTCTATCCTGCTTCCCGGCTGGCCTATCTTTTCTTTCTTTTTGCCATTGGAGATTGGAGCACACCTTTCGCTAGGAAGGGACCAGTTACGAGTACGAAATACTTTTCACATACAAGTCGGATAGCGCGATAAGGCAGTTACACTCCTCCGCCTGGCATTCCAGTTCAAATACTAGTGAGGTAGACAACCTCATGTCATGCGTGCAAATTGTGGAGACCTTGCCTCTGCCATCCTCCCTCCCTCGTTGAGAGGACGATGAAAGAACTCTTTCAAAGGTGGGAGCTCCCTCGAGAGGAAGTTTAACACACACATTCAGTTAAAGAAGGCAACCTTGGCTCTAATAAGCCTCCTCCGCTACAGATACAGGAGAATGCGGCTAGTTGGAAGTGAGTTTTCTTGCTTTGGAAAGAAAGTCATTCAGGAAGAACTCCTAAGTCAGCTAGGCTAAGGCCGGTAAGTAAAGAGCTTCTTTCGCTCCTACCCAACAAGGAGAGGCTGTAACATCGCTTTCAGACAGAAAACCCTTTCATCAAGAGCTGGAAGGTCCGTACCCATTAATTGGTGTTTGGAGACATAGATCCTTGTTCCCCCTATCGACTGATTCTAAGGTTCGGAAAAGGGCACTTTTGACATCCACTTTTGGAGTTCCGAGCAGGGATTGCGTCAATCAATGAAGTCACGAAGTCACAGTCCGGGTCCAGGTGGGAAACTCATACCAGTACTTGGAAAACTCTAACGCTTCAAGAGAAGCTCTTTCTTCTTTTTACTTAGGAGCACCCTTTTGCTAAGCTGGGAAAACCATGTTGATACTGGCACAGCAGAAAGTCACTTCTCGAGGTAAGCGACTGGAAGAGTATTTTGAAGGCTTTCAGCAGAAGGTCCGCTAAACAAGTATGTATAACCATCAGAATCAGAATCAATGTCCGGATGTTCCCGAAGGGCAAAGCTATAGCGCCTTTCCAGCTAGTCGTTCCAACAGGAATGCTTAAGATAACGAACCTTGACCAATCTCTTTCTTGTTCAAAAACAGAGGTAAGCCTCGACCGATTTATCTCTTCGATCTGCTTTCCCGAGCCTCTTCATCCTTCAAGCTTTGAGTGGACCGGGTAGCGTCAATCAGAGTGAATTCAAGGCCAAGGGAAATTCGAGAATGCTCGTCTTCATTGATCTTTGAATATGGAAGCCTTTTCTGGGATTTGTTTTCCAGGCTGTTACGCTGTAGCTTCCCCAACTTCTTGCTTTGAACGAACGTCAATCAATGTCCGACTTCAAACCGACTTGGCTTTTGAGCCTTCCTTGTTTGTGGCACTGAACCCTGGCGGAGACCTTCTCCCATTTTTCTCTTACTGAATGTAGACTTTGAGGAAACTACAAGGAAGGATGACATGACTGAGTGTATGGTCGGGTACCTATAGTGAAGACAAAAAAGACTGCATTCTCGCTATCTATGCTTGAAAGCATCAAGTAGCAGCACAAGCACTAAGTAAGAAAGTGTATCTTTAAGATCAGGTTTCTGAAAGCTTGCTAAGCGCTACTATGCTTCACACATTACAGTCGGACTCTGTTTTCGATCATGAAAAAGAATCAATCATTACATCCAATCACTTTCCTGACGTTGCTTTCAGTCCAGATTGAGACACTACTATGGAAAGAAAGAGAGAGGAAGAGAAGAAGATAAGCTGAACTGTGCGCACTTCACTTCATGCTTCAATTACAGCTTTCAGTCAATGTTGATAAAGCTAAGATCACAAAGGAGCAACCTGATTTTTGCTGATAGTAGTATAGATAGGATCGAAAAGCCAACGACGAAGGGAAAAGACATACCTTAAAAAGTATGGAATGCTCTCTTCCTTGGTCCCCCTATCCCTTCCTGTAAACTTAGCCAGCCTTAAGAAGCTCGTAAAAGGATATCGAAGACAACTTCTATTCAATCAGTTAGACTGCTCTTAAACAGCTTTGCTTATGCCAGCCTATAATGATGTTCCAGTGTAGTGTTTACTTCTTTTCTTGCTTTGTTCCTAGCCCTTCTTCTAATTTCCTTCTACTCTCCTTCGTTCTGTAAACTTATCTAAAAGGCTTTTCCTTTCCTACTTGTTAGTTTACCCGAAAATCTTAAACCAATTTTTCGGAGTTCAAAGAGAACTATTCCGAGGATTGATGAAGCAAGAGCTTTAGCGGAGATTGATTGCTACCCTTGAACATCTAAGAAAGAAGCCTGACTCAACAACTGAAGAATAGATTTACCCACTGAAGTCACAGCTATCTAAGCTAAAAAAAGCTTTATAAAATCCAACTGAACTCGTATATCCTACTTCAACAATAGGAAAGGGGTCAGAGCTTAAAAGACTACTTGAATCATTGCCTTAAAGCTATGCATCTCTTACTCTTACGCAGGGGACGTAGCTCTTCAGGCCTTTGGCTCGCTTCTCCAACTTCTTCCTTCTCGCAAAAGATATGAATTTTTTCTCGGCAAAAGCTTTTTTCTTTACTTTTTGGTTGTTTAGTAAGTCCGTGGGAAGGGCGTGGAAGAGAAAGTAGCTGTGATTGCTTGAGTTCACTCAGTTGAGGTTGGTTTGGTTCAGTCAGGTTTGGTGGTATCCTTTTTTAAGTCGTTTTGATTCCGACCCAATAAAGAAGTAGGGCGATCGATCCCACACAGAGTCACTTCTTTAGCGCTTTGTTCGGAATGGAAGAAGCTCTTCTTGTTCAAATCGACTCTTCCCCGGTTTCAGCTCTCTTGTGAGTTCAAATCTTTTCTGTGGTGAGGTGAGGTTTGGTCTAATGTGGAAGGAAGGTCTATGACATGGTGGCCTTTAGGGGAAAGGACATTTCTTAGAATGAATAGAATGTGAGAAGGAGCGGAAAGTCCATTTTGACATTCTTCGCCAGATCTTTTTGAGGAGGTTAGCTTCGAAAAAAACCTTTTCCTAAGGCAAGTAAACTCGTCCTTGAGTTGTTTAGTTTTCTTTTTGGGCATGAGCGGGCATAGCACTAAGGGTCCATTTCTTGATGGGCGAACGACGGGGATTGAACTCGCTACGAGGGGCAATGCTTTGTCAATTCACTTGAGTGATCGATCCATTTTCAGATCCGTCACAAGGTCTCATCTATACTCTACTCTCTATTTACCCTTTTGAGACTGGTTCTTGCCGGCAGGCTACACATCATCTTCAAAGTTATTCACAGTGGGAATCCTGCCCCGTGAGTGAGAAGAAATTGGTTGGAGCGCACTTCACGCTCCGCCCTCTTTACGTCTTGGGTAAGCCCGCCGATCTTAGTCAGCTTTGCTCTTTTGGAGGTTTCAGGCAGGCAGTAGGCACTGCTTTTCGTGCTCTTTTGAGCTGGGATTGCTCTCATGCTATTCATAGAGACTCTCTTTCGGTAAGTCTTCTTTCGAACTGTACAAAATTGAGAAGATCGCAATAGATTACACTCTTTACACTAGAGATCAATCAACATAAGAAATTTTCCTCAATCAAAGGTACCCAGGCAGAGAATTCAAAAAGAATTCATGGTCTTCTACATCAAGC
>NW_022204101.1:95000-105263 GCF_007655135.1 Punica granatum
AGAAAAGGGAAGCAGGCCATGTCAGTTGACCAATGGAATGCTACTGAAGGGATGATGAAAAGTGGTTCTGAGTCCTCGAGGGCAAGTGAGACTGGGATGACATACAAGCAGGTATTGCAGAGTCCTCCTGGAATGACTAGACTGGTTGAAAACCTGAAGGTTTTGAGGCATAGGATGTGTGAGAGCTGTTCGAATCTCCTCCATGCAGAATTAGTGGATTCTGGAGCCATCAAGTTAGGTTCTGCCAGACAGGATGCTGCTCAGAAGTTGGTCCCCAAGCAGCCAGTTCTGTCACTTGGGGGGCAGCAGAGGAGAACTTGGGTGCAGCAGAGGAGCTTCCAGAGCAGAAGACCTAGACCAAATCAGCTGGCAATGTTTGGGAAGATGCCTAACTTTCCAGAGAAATCTAGGATGGTTAAGGTCCCCATTCCACCTGCTGATCAATGGGTGTCTGCTGTCCAGAAATCCAAGTCTGAAAAGAAGGCTGCAGAAGGGACACCCGTAGGGGCACAGTCACCCAAACTGACCAGAACTCAGAGGAGGAAGATGCTAAGGAAAAGGGCTTCCGCAAAGAAAAAGTTGCAAGCTGAAGCAGAAAGGAAGGCAAACGTAGGTTTGGCAGTGAAGTACACAGCAGAAAATAAAGCTGGGAAAGGTGATCACAAGAGGTTGGAGAAAGAAGAAACCTCATCAGCCGAGGTTTCAGATTAGTTATTTTTATACTTGACCCCAGAGGATGTCCCTTACTCAGATGCGAATCTTCCTCTTGCAGTACCGGATCCGGATCTTCTCCGGTGGAGATTTCCTGATCTTTTATATAAAAGAATAGGTACTTTTCATTCTTTAATTAATCAAATGCGGATTTTGCCTAAAACCCGAAAGGTAATAAGCCCTGGGATTCATTCCCGTAGAATTTTAAGGGAAAGCTTCTTCCGTAGAGGATACAATGGATGACGCCTAGTGTCTTCTCTGGTACCGCAGGAGAATCTCGAATTGAATGTTGATCTCCTTATTTTATTCATTCAATGCTTAAATTTGATCCAATCGAGTAGATACAATCTAGAAGTTACCGCATCTTGGGGTAGATGAAATCCCTTCCTATATAGTAGTCCGTCTCACTCGTTCAACAATTCTCTGACGAAGCTCATTTCCCTTTGCAGCTTCAACGAATCTGGCTCTTCCCTTTCAAAGGGGATATCTGAACTATGCCCATCTATCAACGTCTATTGTTCTTTCTTAGCTGATTCAATACCAGCTTACTGCATCCTCTTACTTCACACTTAGCCGGCTAGTATACTCCTCGAACCCTTCCCCGAAAGCATTTCTTTGCGAGGAGGGGACTACAGTCACAGGCTGCTTCCTTACCGCGGATTCTATACCAGCCAATCTTCTATCAGCGCTTACTGTTACTGCAGACTCATACTTCTTTGAACCCACGACTTTCCCCGAAGCCTTCCTGGTCAAAGCCTAATCCTTTTGTCCTATTCCCTATACCTACGCCTTACCAGGAGAGTGACGCCTATAAGTAAGTCCTAAAACCGAATATGGAATGGAGTGAAATTGCTTCGGAAGGTTAGAGCACTGAGGCTGGAATTTGATCGATGAGTACTCTTCTTTTGCCGATGCGACCTCGCCGGAGAATAAATTAGTAACCGATCCCACTCAATCTTTTACACCGATGTCTGGCACTCTCTCTAGTGCCGATAGCCTCTTCTCGTAGCTGCCGCAGTCGTGATAGCTGCTGTAACTTTGCTTGAAGAAGCGCTATGGCTAGTAGTCAAGTGCAGATTAGATTCTCAAAGAATGAGCTCCTGTCGCAATGGAAGAAGAAGATGCTCTTACTTTTGTTTTCAGGAAGCTAGGGAGTCTTTGGTACTTCCAACCAATGAGAGTCATTTCACCGATAACCGATTTGAGGAATAAGACCCCAACACCTCTATCGATTGACTATCTTGATGCGGAGGGGCCGCTTCTTCATGAACCAAAAGTGATAGTTTTCCTAAACCAACAGATCCTCTTTCTCACAGCATTTTCGGAGCAGGCTCAGTGCTTTCTTTAGCCTTGGGAGAAATCGATTCGGTAGTGAGAATCGATTGAGACTTAATCATACCTGAGCCTTCTCTGACCTTCTTTGTCTGGGCAGTTAGCTATGAAAAGCAAGAAATGAGAGCTAGAACTAATGCCACGCCACGGTCTATGTCTTTTGACAAAACTTCGCTAGAGGGAACTCTAGGATGATCATCTGGTAGGTCGTCAAGGATCTCAATAGGAATCTAGTTGGAAATCCGGTCTGTCTGTCAATCAATCAATCACGAAAGCTCTAGTTCAATTCAAATAGGTCAAGCGAAGGAGGACATCGAATAAGCTTACTATTGAAAGTGACAGACGTCGGGCTTAAGAAAAGCAGGTTTCGGAGCTTAGATCCGGGTACACACCTGGAACAGGCCTAGGAAAGAGAGACAACGGAATCATCAAACCTATTCGTCATAAAGATATAGAAAGCAGGGAAAGGGGGCTTCTCCTCACAAGAATACACGGAATAGATAGACGCTAAACGATTCCAATCTTAAGGATCAGTTTCAAGCATAGACGCCTTCTCCACCCACAATTGGACTCAACAATCTCTTTTATCATAAGAAAGGGAACAGGGGACTTAGGGTTTCAGCGTGCCAAATCCCATCCCTTCTCCCGTAGAGTAGAGTACCCGTATCCTGTCTTTCTGGCATATCTCTCTTTTTGTGCCTAGACATCTGATAATGGATGCCAATTCCCGGGATTTCTGCCATGATATTGAATAGAATAGCGGGCTTTCTTTCTGAGGTGTGGTCTATCCGAATAGCTAGAAGCAGAGCGATAAGAAGAAGAGCGGTGGTGGGTTTCCAAGAACCGGAGATGGTGTTCTCTATATACGGAACAGCACGAACAATCCTTGACCTTTCGATTGAGGGTCTTCAGCAGTGGGCTTTCCATAAGGTAGGAGGTGATTGAAAAAGGGGAAGCCCCAAAAAAAAGGCATACGAGTGCGGTTGATAACCGCACAGGAAGGCGAATGTCTACGAGAGGCGATGTTTGATTACCGCAGGACGTAAACACCAGATAGTGAGTTTTCTACCTCTCGGTGCATTTTTTCCTGGACCCTTCGCTTTTACTAAGCCAAGGCGATTTGAAGAGGCAAAGATGGTTACCAAAACACGCCTTCTTTCAAAAAAAAGAAGGCTAGCAAGCTTTTTCGTCTAGGAGGGATCAAACGGTCCTTACTATAGATAGTTTATTCCGCAGCAACAAGGTTCACTACAAACAATCCTTTCTCAAAAAAGACGTTGTCTTTGCTCAAGTGACGATGGACTCCCCACTTGTCAAGCTTCGTGGGAATCTTTCTAAGTAGAAATGAACTTACTTATATCTTTCTTATATGGGCTAACGTATAAAAACCAGATGGTGATAGCGATGGTCTCTCAAGCGAGAGAAGTGTTTTTCTTCAAAAAAAAAAATTATTATCCATAGAGCTTATTAGTTCTCGGGTGTACGGACTACATTCTAGGGAAGGTGCTATACATCATATGGATCAGGACAACCTATATTGGATGTGGATGGGAAAGGTGCGCTGCTATCGAAAGAAGTACTGCTACCAGAAATGAGATACTCAAAAGAGTCGTTCTCTAAGCACTTATTATGTACTGATTCCGAAATAAGACCGGACCCGGAATCGCCTGATAAAGGAGCCTAAATTGGAATAACGTTAAGTAAGGTCGTGGTAGGCGACTCATAAAGCCTATTCCATATATTCTATGATGCTAAAAATAAGGCTTTCATTTCAACACCTGATATACACGAATCAGGTATCGACGAGTTGGAAGGACGTTCTTCATGCCATTGCTGGATCCACACTACCAGCACTCCGGAGAGGGAAGACGCACCTATTTCTATCTATTTAGTGATCAGTCCGCTAGTTTCTTTGAAATGAAACTACTCAAAGAAAAACTGGCTTATTTAAGGAGTAAGCAATCTCTGAGTAGGCTTCAATCCACGCACAGAAGAAAAAAGGTGCCAAGCCTGATTGGATTTAAGCACTAGTAAGGGAAGGAACTAGCTCTCAAGGGGATGAGTGACCTACATGGAGTGTCCTATCCTAGAATAGGATACTAAGCGGACCATTTGCTGCTTGAAAATCCGCTATGGGACTTGAAGGAATCTGCTGCTATTTCCGTTGAAAGAATAAGCGATGTGATCTTCTCCGCTGAAGAAAAAGAATTTCTTTCTCTTGCGACTAGGATTTTCCTACTAGAAGTAAGTTTAAAGTTTAGCGAAAGAAGCCGGCGAAAGAGTCATCCTTACCTTAAGAGCCTAATTAGCCATAAAGAGAATGGATCCCACACCCGCACCAGGATAAGGCTGTCAATTTCAGAATAAGGACCTGGTAGGATACATACCAGATTAATGAGTGAAAGAACCCAAGGTCAGTAGCATTTTCTTCAACCATTTCTGGAGAGATGCTTTCAAAATCAATCTCCTCTTATCTTACAGAATTAATGTCAATGTCTATTCCCTTGTGGGATCAGCATCCGCCACTCACTCCTTGGCTCTTATCTACGTCCCTCTGCCCCTCGAGAAAGAAAAATCAAGAAAAGGGGGATTTCCGGTGAACTATTAATGGTAGGCCTTTTCCGGGTACTAATTATACAGTTTATTACAGGTCAATCAGTTCTAAGCTTGCCTTAGCCTAGTGCTACGTCCTACTCCTACTCTTTGCTATACCACTGCGGGGAAAAGGGGCTTTGATGCGTGGATTCCCTTGTTACAGTAAAGCACTAAAGCTGCGCAGTCAAGCAGGAGAGGAAGAAGGTGCAGCCTAGTCTCTGTCCGTGGTGGAGCGATTGACTATTGGATTTCGTTCGAAAAAAAGAGCTTTTTGCCATTCCCTAACCTAAAGACTAGTTGCCCTGAAGGGCAATATCGAATCGGCTCTCATTCCTGCTTGAATTCAAAGGCCAATCAATCTTATGAAAGAGCCCTGCCTCGGGTCGGATCTCATCTTACTAGACGAAGGAAAGTCAGAAGGCTAAGAGCGCATTCTATGCCTAGTGGTTTTGGAAATGAGCAATCAGTTAACTGTCAACCCAGAGACCTTTTGGCTCGCTAGGCCCCTTACTCTTAGAACGGCTTACACATGCCCTCCTACTGCTACTTTTAATCTGAAGGAGGCTGACAGCCCTGCCCTGCTAACTCGTTTAAAGAAAGTCAACCCATGCACCAATCGACTTCGTTCTATTAAAAGAAAAAGTAGCCGGATTTTCACTCTGTCGGGCGATTCCTCTTTGAGCGATTTGGCTTGGCCACTGCCACTAAAGAAAGAGTTTTGTTTTGGCTTTTGACCAAGATAAGGAGCTAGCCACAAAAGCTACCACTGAAAGAAGGTAAACCGAAGCAGACAAACAAATGAAGTCGAATTGGCCTAGCCTAACGGTTCTATAGCCTCTACCTATTGAGTTGAGTTGTCTCCCCTCGGGTGTCAAGGTAAAGTGATTAGAGCTTACTTCTTCTTAAATTAAAGGGATCCATGTCATTTCACTGAAGACCAAAGACCGCTTATTATTCTTTTTCACATGAAACCATGAACAGGGTTCACAGGCGAGTTGAACAAGAGCAAAAGGACTGACCTCTTCCCCTAACCCTCGGCTCACCGTGAACTGGGTGACTTTTCACTCCCTTTAGAAAAAGCGGAAGACTAAGACGAATCAGCCTTTCGGATAGTACGTGTGATCTTCTACTTAGAATACGATAACGATACCACCAAAGGCGCAAAGCGGCTAGGTCTGCCCTTCTAGCAAAGAAAGCAGTCCCTCCAAGTCAAGCAAGCTAAGGCCTAGACAAATTGAAAGAAGGAGGGTCGAATCCGGACTAGAACTTTATAAAAGAAGGACTGACCCTATATTGACTATATTGACTATGGAGGATCAAGCAACCAGTAGTATTAACACACAGCCAAAAGCAAAGGGCAGAAAGAGTCTTTGAAGGAGAGCCCATTGCAAGAGGCCTTATAGCGAAAGAGGGGCTAAGGGCAAGATCCACTGTCTGGCAAGGAGTAAATCAAGCCAGTTGCCCCTAGCATGATGAAGGAAAAGCCCAAAGAAAGTAGCTCAACCAATGCAAAGATAAGAATCTGAGCGCATCCCATTGCGTAGAACCAATCCAATAGCGAGGAGAATAGGAGCCCTTTGGAGCCGAGTCGTCTTCGTCCTTCCATAGTTAGAACTCAACCTCTCTGTGCCCGTCAAAAGAAGGGATTAGCCCAACCAGAAGGCTGCTCCACCATATCAACACAAGTCGGAGAGAATAAAGAGAGTGAGGAAGGCTCGAGCGAAGCGAGAGTTGAAGCCCGGACAACATCAACATTCGTAAGTGACTGATTCTCCCTCTTTAAGGATTCGAAATGAGATCCTTATCTGTACCGTGCCCTCTATCACCTTACCGAGGCTTTCCAATCAATTCTATTACCAACCTTCTTTCTCGGTGATCAGAACTGACTTAAACTCAAGAATGAGAATTCCTTAAGCTTAAGGGTTCTCTATAGAGCTCTATGCCTCTTCCTTAGTCATCTCCGCATATCAATTCAAGAAGGATACATCCAAGCTCTACGGAGGAGAGGAAGGGATAGACCCATGGACGATGATCTAGATAGCCTTTAACTCCCTCTCCCGGTGATAAGACTTGTTGAGGAGATTGCATGGAGTCGCGCATGCCTCGCTTCTGAGATCTTGTTAAATAGTTATCATTAAAAGCTAACAACCCCCTCCCTTAGTTCAATCTTTAACTTGGCATGAGCCCCTTCACATTCTATCAATCCGAAACTTCTTCTAGTGACAACTAGGGGATTGAGCGCGGCTTTGGGCCTCCATCTTCATTCATCTATAGGGGCTTCCTTTCGAGATTAGATTGGGCATAAGGCCATCTTCACTCTCTGCATATTGATAGCGGGCTTGTTGTGTATGCTTACACCCCTTGCAGTTATGGCCCAAGTCAGCCTTGGATCTTCCTATCCTTATGGAAGGGATAGCGCTAGCATCCCCTGCCCCCCTTGCTGGGTTAGGCTCATTCAATGACAAATGCAAGTGCCAAGCCGGCTTATACAATCAGCGGCAATGGATCTATGCTCCCCATTGGTTGCCTTATTGCCTCCCTTCGATCGTTATCCTTTCTAGCCTTGCTATACCGTACAAATCACCTAACCATTGAACGAAATCCCATCAATCAACAGCTTAAGCCCCTTGGCTGGCGGCTATCCTCCGTCTGTGCTTATAGGATCCTTGGCTTGGGATAAAGGAGAAGAAGGAAATAAACTCGCTCGATCTGGCACCCCCGTTCAATGTCTTTGAGTCCCCTTGATCCCCTAAGGTTGTTCTTGCTGCTTACCAAGCACATATTAACTCTGGCATTATCCAAAGAGAAGGATTATCAGCTTCATTAGTTGCTTTCCGTACCGTCGGGATGCTCTGGCCCTTAAAAGGCACAAACGCAAACAGCTACACCGATGGGATCCCTTAACTGAGGACATCAAAGAGCCTAGAACCCATAGCAGCAAGGCCGATTTAGTAAGGGCACACCACATAAGCCCGGCTAGAAGGCTCCCTCAGTGCCATAGCCCCTAAAATGGATCCGTTGCAAAATGGTTGTTGGATCTACTAACCAGCCTCCCATACTTTATTTGAGTGGGCCTTCCAGCTCGTCAAGTTGGATAACGACCACTGGCCATCCATCTTATTGTTTCAGCTGCCTATTCTAGCACAAACCTCCCTCACAAAGGAAAGCGGGAAAGTCCTCTTTGCAAAGAACTTATTCCTTCGGGGCAGAAAGACAATAAGAGCAGGGCATCCCATTTAGAAGGCCATACATAGGTATTGGCTCTACCCCTTAGACCTAGGGAAATCCAATCACCAAAGACACACTTCAGTATAGACACCAAGAGGGAAAGATCGTAGTGAACCAGTCTCCATCCCTCAATCCATCGAGTTGACCCTTTCTGATTGAGACAGTCCCTCTAGAGATTCTAGCCAGTTTTCTCTATACCTTCCGCCTTTAGTTTAGAGATTGGATACTGCGCTAACATGCTCTCATTCAAATTCAAAGTCGCTGATCCCATATTATCGTATTTCAGGCTCTCGATAGTTAAAAAATCGTTCTACCCTATATCTATCTAAGCATTAGACTCCCTCTTTTTCTCTGGTTTAGCAGAGAGGTTGAGAGAGTGGTCAGTGGTCATCGGAACTAAGCCTTTGAACGAGCTCAACAAAGAGAAGAATCAATAGGAACCCCCCTTGTTGAGCAATGATCCCTAGTCAATCCCCTGTGACCTATGCTATTAGTCTTGACAGGACACATTGATATCCAACTACCCAACAAGGACAGCTGCCATCATTGAGGGTAGGAGGGGCCAACACTCACTTGCTTGCATTCCACCGACCGGCGGAAGAGGGGCTTTACTCACTGTGAATATCGAGAGATGATGATTGAGTAAACGAAGTAGCGGCAAGGAGGTTGTTAATATACACTTTATTCACTTGTCCGGCCAGAGCTGCTCTTTTTGTTTTTCTTTGATAGCATGCTTGACTTACCACCATTGCTTTCTGAACCTAACCCTTAGAACTCCCTCCATCTAATTCTCTTTCTCTAACCGTATGTCTAGTGGCTAGAGCAAAGAATCCGCTTTAGCCCCAATTCCCTAAACATTGATCAAATGGTTGAACTGAGGCCAACTCATCTTGCGACGGGAATTATGGGAGGACGATCAAGCGAGTTCCATTTTTTCTTTACCAAGGATCCTATGAGTTTGACTTCATCTTCCTCTTTTCCACTGCCAGTGCTCTTGATCAACTTTCAAATAAAAAGGGGAGATGGAGGGGTCAGTAAAGCTATATAAACCATCGGGAGAGAGAGGAAGACCACCGTGGATGCCTACAGCTAGCCTTTCACCTTTCAGCAAAGGGCTTGATTGGCCCATCCTAACTCAAATTCCCATCCTTGAACCATCCTCACGCCTTCAATCAAAGAAGATGGATTGTGTAAAGAATGAGAGTTGGTTCTTGGGGCTTAAGGGAATGCTAATAAACACAACATAAAGAGAAGCGAGCACTCCTTAGAAGGGGAAAGACCAGGATTGAGCAACGATTTAGACCATCCTCCTAACTATGCCTTCAAGAGCTAAACAAGGTAAGAGGACTGCCTTTCACGGAGCTGCTGCTACAATAAGGCCTTCGGTAGCCAGAGGTAGAGTTCTTCCATTCAAAAAGAGAATTATCCCGCTTTGAACAAGAGGCATGCTTACTGGTCTTATCGATGATTGGATGTCCCAAAGGTGCTCTCCACGGCGAGAAACCTAGGGAGTGATAAACGGCTTGTTATCAACAATTGAAGAATGGCTTTGCCAAGAACAAGAAGAAGAAAGAGAGTGGGTGATGTCGCTTCAAGCGGGGTTCTCCCTCTAGAATGAGCCCTTTTACCGCTACAGCGCTCCCTTCGCCTTCGCTTGTGATTGAGGTCTATTGCCAGCTATAGGGTTTGGTCTATCCACGGATCCTAGGCTTAGCCAAACTCCTTTTAGTGAAACCCTTAGCTCGTGTTATCAGAAGAAGAGCGCCAAGTAACTTCATCCAGTGAAAAAGAAGGATAGGATTCGAGGGCTTGAATGAGAGAAATCAGAGTTCGTTTGTGGTGAAGTCTTGGAAGTAAACTAGCTCGACCAGTTGCAACTAAAGATTTTCCAGAAGAAGGCAGAATTGCTACGAAGGCTAATTAGATAGTGACAGCATTGGTTGAAATATGTACCCTACCCGGTTGGATCCTTCCGCTTTAGAATCTCGCTTTACAACAGGTATGTCCGAAGTCCCCTTCTAAGCCAAGCTCTCTGTTCTATTCCATTTGCAAGCTATTTACTTTTTTATCCGGGAGTTGCCTTTCCTCTACCAGAAATGCAAGCTCAAGCTAAGGACTCTCTCTCGGCCTATTCGGGTGATAGTAAGACATAGCCTCATCTCCTGGGCTTTCTCGGCCCGGTATGCCTAATCCTGAAGTGGAGCTAGGGTAAGACAGGTAGCCTAAAGAACTTATAGCTCACTCAGTCAGTTTCTTACTCTTCTTTCTTTCGTAAGCCTTAGGAAGGAGAGATTCGGTATTAGCAAGTGAATCAGAAGCGGAGACTGGAAGCTCTGCGGTTGTTCCCGAGGGTATACTTCTACTCTTACCTCAGGGTATATACTATCTTAATCCTTA
>NW_022204103.1:0-57060 GCF_007655135.1 Punica granatum
CATTTGGATCGGGGAATTCTTTCGTCTGATGGAAATATTGTCCTCTTTATCATCGATTCATTTTTCTTTACGGTTTCAAATGGGGAACATGGAGAAGGATCAAATCCCATCCCTCCATTTCCCTCCAAATTCAAACAGGTCGCATTCTCTTATGGGCTTTATATTTAACCGAGGAGAGGAGTAACAGTCTCCTCCCAAGTAACTTGGAATGGGTAAAAAAAGAAAAACCTACATCTCCCCTCCCCTCCTATCTTTCCCTAGAGCCACTCGCCCCATCCTCTACTCACCCCCTTTTTTGTTTCTTTAAAAAAAAATAATAAAAAATTGCCTTCTTCCCCTTATATGATCCCTTCTTTCAAGGGCATCTAAATTTCTTGTCCCCATAAACTCTTTACCTTTTTCACTTTTCACATCTTTTAACCCGCTGGTCCTCCGAGGATTCACCGGCTCTCTCAGGAGTCGTCCGCTGATATGTATACCCCGTCAATCACTTCTTTTATTGATCCTTCTAAGGAATTTGTCATTGGACAAATACATCGTCATATCAAATCAACTTCGTACAGTGCGATTTGTATGCAAGCGATCAGTTGTTACCCCTCGTCAAAGGGGTTAGATTACTCTCAGACCACACTTGCTATATGTATTATGCACCTTGATGCAGATATATATAATAACTTGCGACATCATCCAAAGTACGAACGACACCGGTGTTCCCGAACAGCAACCCTAACCGGGATGAGAACAGGGATAAAGGGCTGAATCTTGAAGCAAGAGGAATAGGGACGGGGGATCAACCTCAACACCCCCTCACAATCATTCACAAATCTCCAAGACACTTTTGGGCCCACGGCTAAGGCCACTAATACGACCAACTCTTCTATTTTGTCTCTTATTTACGGGTCCCCCCACGTTTCCCTTTGCAAAACAGCTAGCATGCCATGAACAAAAGCTGGAATGATCATCCCCAGGAAAAAAAAAAAAACCTTTTTCCGTGTTATTGTTTTCTTTTTCAATATGAAATGATTTGTTTTAGTCTCAATCAACCAATGTGAACGCATTAAGTAATATTATATATAGAGGGAAAAATGCAAGCCAAGGTACACACAGCTCTTCATGTATTCGTAGAGTCATCTAAGAGCACACAAGTGTTGGTATGACAATAACAAAACAGGACGCCTGCATAATTAATTAGCTATGACATTTCCATATTTGCTTCGTTCTCCCATTTCCACGGAGCATTCGAGGTGTCGACTCACGGAGATGCTGCTTGCTGAGAGCTTGAGCTAATATGCTGATCTGCTGGGAACCGAAGTCCTTGAACAGCCCCTGCAAGGGGCAGAATCAAGAGCTGATTATAATACACTCGAGAAGAGGGGCTTCTGTATATTCATTCACCACCCGCACTCACTCCCCTCATGCTAAAACCAAGGGGCTTAGGGGTTTAATTCTCATCAATGGAGATTTTCATGCCCCGTTTTTCCTGCTTTCCCTCCTTTTCTACTTGTCTACGTGGCCTCCCTTCTAAGACGGATTATAGAGCAATTAGGTGTAGCAGTGGCCTACTTCCAGACTTTTGATAAAGATTCTACAAAAGAAATCTCCCCAACTTGCTCTCTCTACTCTGCTCTCTCTTTCTCTCTTCCTCTTAGCAACAGAACATTGGGCAAAGATACTGTCTGACTAATTATTTGCTCAAATGTGGACTTTCTTCCCTTTTTCGTTTCCTCAATTTCCTCTCTCCTCGTTTTACGGCAAGCCCCCTTCGAATTTAATTTCACACACAGATTCCAGAAACTGAAATAGGCCACGCGGATACAAAATTGCACAATGACGGCCATGACAAATGCATTATGTAATTTACTACGAATGAATAGGGCTATGTCATGTGGCTACCCAATTTCAAAATACATCCATTGGCAAGAGTTTAAGTTTTAAAATAAAAATAGAAGTGAACTCAAAAAGCATTGAGACATACCATCGCATCAACGATTGCATAAGCCACACAATAGTGCTCCTGGAATCAAGCAGGACACAGGCAGAAGTTCAGTTTTATGACAGTCGGACCCATTGAAAAGCTGATACATTTGCAGCTGCTAACTGTGATAATTTAATGCACCAAATAATCACGGACATTAATGTCTTTTCACATGAGTGCTGCACAATATTAATCATTTTCCGTCTGACAATGTTCTCAAGTTATGAGAGAGACATGACCCCCGGGAGGGGGGAGGAGGGGGGGAGCTGTGGGGAAGCCAAAAGCTCCATGCAAATGGCCGGTCACCTTCTCCAGACTTAATAGCAGTTCATGATTTGCAGAGAATTGTAAATCAAGATACTGGCAAGTGGTACCAGAACCAATTCAGTTCAAACTTATGCATTAATCGGGAGGGGAAGAAAATTGACTTGCCTGCATCATGTGCCACTCTTCAAATTCATCAAATATTTCAAGCCTTTCAATCCTAAGGAGAGCATCAAGGATGTTATTCAACCGACCAAAACTTATAATAGTAGCTCTCTGAATACAGTATCAGCTTTCAGAAAAATCAGAGGCAAAAGGATTGAAAACCATGACAGTATCGTGGGATACAATACACAGCACAAAAAGCACCTCCAAATATTCTAAAAAGAAAATAAAAGTAGGAGGTTATATCCGTCCTAATTCTTAACATCCGAAAAAAAGTCAAAGTTACGCTTTTGCGGAAACACGGCATCAGCACAGATTATTTTCAGATTCCTGATCTTCTATTGTCAAAATAGAAGAATGCCTTTGAAGTGATTATTGCTTTACATCCACGAATAGTCTTTTTCAACATCCACCAAAAGGGCAGAAGCAATTCTCACAGCCCCCTCAAGAAACAACTACCTTGTGGATTATCATTTCACAAATGGTTCCCATGTAAAAGTGATTCTACGAAAAAAATAATTCCTATCTAAAGTTGAGCAAGATCAGCACTGTCAGCGCAATCTTTGCCGCAGGTTTTTAGCACAAAGATTGTTCTATGTCTAATCAAAAGTCAAGACAAGTTATTACTGAAAATAATTCATCACTTGCTCAATTCATTTATTAAGAAAGTTTGATTCCTGATAACAAACAGCAAGTTTGATTCTCCATGACATCAAATCTACTTAAAGTAGAAGATTCCATAGACATTAAGGTCACAATTTAAAACTTTTATTCGTCTCGAGCAAGTAGCCTCATTGTCAAATTCAAACCGATGTACAGAGAACTTTAACTGACTACATCCAGTTCTTGCGTTTATTTAAAAATTGATCAGCTATCTGTGGAAACAAATCTATGAATGAAGAGACAAGAAAACTTCCACTTAATCAATCTAAAATTTGATTTGACACATGTATAGTGGGGACATATTGCTGGAGATTATTTTTCGTCTTTCTTTTTGAGCATCTTCTTTGTATGTAGTCTTTGCACCTTCTCAGCATTTCTTAAAAAAGCAACAAAGTGCTACACAAAACCATCTAATCATCTCCATTAAAAAAAAAAATCATCTAATCATGCACCGATCTAATAATTCATTCTTCACAAGAGAGATGCATATCCATTTATCAGAAATCCCATATGCTGGTCGACAATATTGTACAAATTGGCCAATCTGTTTGAAGGTGCTCTACTAGTCTCTCATACTATTTTAGGTTGATGCTAAATAAGCCTTTTTCAGCTTACCAAAAATACACAATATTACATTATATTTAAAATGGGTAGGATATTATAATTTTGGGCTAGTGGGTTCATGCTTCTTATGTTCCATTTTCCTTTTTAATAAAGGGTATGAGTTATTCTGAAATTGTTCATTGCGCATGTATAAATGAGCGACTGCACTATTGCCAAGAAAGAAAACAAAAACAAAAATGAAAGACTTCCACAGCTTATGGACAACAAACCTGCGCCTTTCTTGGGCTTCAATGAAACTGCTGTAGACTTTCAGCATGTCCCACGCAGTGGCCCGCTAAATTCCAATATATGCAATCAAAAGAAAATTATTAATTTTAATAACACGGTACTGACTTCGGCCAATATCAATAATCCAGATGAGCTTCGACACGAGCTTCAACACAACCAGAAAACAATTGATCGACAAATTCAGCTTCCATGAAAAAATGTAAACTCTTAAGAGTAAAAAGGTCAAAATGCACTCTCCACTGAAAGATCTTACTCAGACAACCGCAAGCTAAACAAATTGTATTCCAATATACTGCATCGAATTTAGGTCTTCTTAAACTTTATGACATCTCTAGCCACAGTACATGAATGGATATGATTAGATGTGGTAAGCGTATGCATCATGATCATGAAAGAGTTAAAGCATAATCAAAAGAAAAAAAAAAAGATTAATATTAGAAAAGTCAAGTCATGCCATATATTCACCTGCCATCCCTGATCAAGAAAGAGTTTTTCCTTTGCTAATAAAGTTGGTGTAGCATATATACCAAGGAGAGCACAGCCTCTACTCTGCGATCAAAGAAGAGATCTTGGATATATTGACTTATAAAATCATAAGCTCATCAGGAAGACAGTTATGAAATCTTAATGTACTGTTTTCTGAAAACACAATTGTTTTCAGGAATATCTTTTATATTATCATTCCATTGTCATACCAAAAAAAAAAAAACCAAATATACTAATTTGATCACTCTAGTGCAAAGTTTCATTGATTTCCCCTTGAAAAAGGTTGCCATGAAAACCATTATCCAATCTCAAATCAATAGTCAAACAGACAATATCACTTCTACAAGAATGAAATTGGACTTTCCTAGACCCAGAAGACTCAAGAAAAATGGGTGGGAAGCCACTGGGAGTGGGATAGTGGACTTCATGGAACATAAAAGGAGAGGCAAAGGAAGATGGAGAATAATATCAAGAACAGGGCAGAGAGCTAGAGTTCCACGAGCACAAAAGTTGACTGGGACCAATTATATTTTCTGAGTAAGGGTGATGAAGAATTTAGGTACAAAATAAAAGTGAAGCTGATGAATGCTCTGGGATGTCACAAATCATAGTCTCTAGTTCCAACTACGGTTTAAGGTGCGGTTCAACATGATGACACTCCAAGGAAAATGCTTTTTTTGCTTCTAGTAACTGCCTCCAAGGTATACCCAAAGTTTATAGATACCACTCTATTATAGTCCCACACAACCTCTGATCTGTTCAGAAAATCTTTATGTTTCCATCTGAGGCATGTTAGGGTGAACCAAAGGTGAGAACTATGCTCAGGATATCTTTATGTTTGAACTGATGCATGTCAGTTTAAATCAAAGGTAAGAACTATATTTTGATCTGTTGAAAATATCTTTAAGTTCCATCAGCCTCTACAATGAATCAGAAGAAACAGCAGTAGATCCTTTCTGTAGTAACAAAAATTCAAAAAACCTTTTTCACTGATGGGCAGCTACGCCCTCTAATTGGGTAGAGTAAGAAAAGGAAGTAGATTCTTTCCAGAACTTGACCATGGCAGCTTTCTCTTAACATTTAACCTAGAAAGAACCCAAAAAAATCATGTCCAGGAGTAGGACATTGTAATTTTCATAATTTAGAAAATGGTTTGTGCCCGTTGAGCTTCTTTGACAAAGACAAACAACCTTGCACATTAATGAGGTACATAGGCCACTATCAACTTCTATAAGGTTTTCCTTTGTTAATACCAGCAGATTAATATCAATGCTCAAATGATTCTATCTGCCAAAAGGAAAATGAAACATAACAGGGACAAGAGTGTACCTCCAAGTTTCTAATCATTTGCAACCCAAAAGCATCATCTGGATGGATCTGTAACGGAGAGCAACGGAAAAAGTGAACCATTTTAAAACAATAGAAACAGAAGAGAAGATGTGGCATAACAAGGAAGGAGGTAGAAACCTTGACCTCCAAAAGTTGTATATAACAACAAATGAAACTGCTCATAGAATAACAATAACCACCACCACCACCAAATAGAGATTGAGCGATGGAAAGGACCTGCTCATATAGGAAAAATACTGCTGTTGAGAATTTTTTTGAGGCCCAACCAATGATTGAATGGCTTGAATCTGGTTCCAAGTATATCAAGACACATTCTGCAATTATAAATGTTGGCAAGCTGACAACAACGTCAGAATTTAGTGGCCAAATAATTTCCATGACAGAACTACAGCTTAATATGTGACAAAAAAGATATTAGTAATAGACGACGAGAAAGAACAATACGACTAAAGTATTTCATCCTGAACTATAGAAGACTGCTGCACACAATCATGAATGATTGAACACAGAGATCAGACAATGTTTAGCGTATGTACTAAGGAAATTTAGTGATAAGTCCATACCTGGGGTCCATATCAGCAAATGCTATAATATCATCCAACCCTTTTATGTCCCGCAGATCAACAGGGAGCAGCCTGTAATCATCACTTGTCACTTCTCCTTTCTCTACAAATTCAAAGCTCATACAGTCAGAACTTGCAAGTTATAATCAACATGCTAATTTCAGGGGCATAGTTAAATAATAACAAGAAGAAATGCGGCAATTAAAACGGCTATTGCATAAATACAGACATATTATGGAAGAATGCATGTCTATGGGAAATCACATCATTTTCTGGACAGGAACCTGTTTTCGTTTATTGTTCATGCGTTACTAGCATTGCTGGGCAAGAAGTAACTTCTGTAAGAGCTAAAATTCTCTTCTCAGAGTTTCTCTTATTTCTTGTTACCCATCTTTATCAGACACACCAATCTCTACTTTGGTAACCCTTGAGCAAGACAGTTGAATGTCAACTAATTATGATTATAATTTTCTCGCGAAAAATGTGAAACAGTGAAGAAGATTGAAAAGGAAAAGAGGGTTGACAAAGCTGGAGACAGAAGTGTACATAATATAAACATCGTTCTCTTGTCAACCTATCCACCATGCAGACAATGATCGCCTCGATATTTTCTCATATTTGGTAGTTGGAAGATCCAACACTCGAGAATATTATTTAGCCTCAAAGTTCTAATAGGTCCCCTCAGAACAGTAACATAAGCTCCATTTAGTATGCACCAAAACACCTGTGAACCACAATGGAGTCCTCAAAAATGGTCATATCGTTATAAGATATTTGGGTAACAAGGCTTCGGTAGTAACTTCGGTACAAGAATTTGTGCTCGAAAATAACCCTAAAAAAGCTATCTATTGGCATCTTAAAACCTCAAAAATAGAGACTATGAAGAAAGTCAACTCAGAGCTTACATAAATTTCCTTTTAAATAATCAATATGCATCTTCTCAGTAAACTGTGGCAAGATATGTAAAGCACACCTCACGTTCTCTGCATCAATACCACACTTGTACAAGCCTCTGTGATAAATTCATACCAAGTTGATTTTAAAATTCATATGGACCAGAAGAGGTGGCATTTATGAAACTGAAATAGCTAATCATGCATTTGAGCATTCAGACAACAAAAGCTGAATAATTCACCTCGTGATATAGATGCCATTGTTCCAAGTTTCTCCCTTAACTGGCTGGAGGTCTCAATAATGGCAGCCTTCTTACTTGTTACCTGAGGGGAAAATATTATCCGGCGTAAGAGGTGAAACACTTAATGAAACAACAACCTCTCAATCAGTCGCCGGTGTTTTGATTTTGTCAACAAAAAGCCACGCAAAACATGGCCAAGTCCAGCTAAACTAGCCTCTTTACGAAGTACCGAAGGGTGGCCACAGCATGTTGAATGAAGACTCGCAGAGGATGGATGTTCAAGATAGGAAATTAACAATAATATAGTAGGTATTATTCCATTAACATGCTATCATCAATATTGAGTTCAGTATAAATTAGTCAACAACTGCCAGTAGGCTGAGACTAGTGTGCTCCTTTCAAATGCTATCAGTGCATTCATTCACATTATTTAACGAGAGGAAAAAGCTCAATTTTACATCCAGTATAGCAGACGTGATTCAATAAATTCAAGTTTTTGTGCCAGAGCATTTACAGGTAAGAAAGTAACATTGACAGTGAAATTTTTGTATCAAACCTCCTTAAAATCCAATTCCACGTATAAATGTGGGGCTCTGCCCTCATCCTGCCAAGAGAAAAGATATAAGATTCCAATAACATCAAATTGTATTCATTCATCCATTCATCAATAGCCAAACATGAATAAAGTAAAACCACATAGTTTCTCCTTTTTGAATATCCAAATAACTCATGAAGGGTTACCAACCCACATTTAGATAATTTATATGAGAAATTATCCACACTTCCTGCCTAATCTATCTTTTAAAAACAGTGCTGTAATCCCCATCCACTTCTAAACCCAGATTCTGTTGATAAAATTAAGAGTAATCATCAAGCAGCCCCAAGCATCCCCAAGGCACCACTTAAATCACCATAAAACTATGTAGGCTTACATTTTTCTTAAATCAGCTAATCTACGAAAGGGTCAATGATATACAACAGAACCTCTGGAGGGGAAAGCAAACAAAAAGATGAGGCTAACTTCATGAAGAAAAACGTCAATATAAATTCTTTAAGAAATAATAGACAGGACTCAGGCACCTTTAACTGAAAGTACATTGTATCAAAGCCAGCTCCAAGTGACAATATCTGCTTCTTCAAGGGAATCTTTTCTTCAGTTTCAGAATCAAGAAACTGATATAAAAGCTTTCTTAGAGCTGCCCAGCGTGCGAAGTAACCTCAAGAACCCAAAGCAAAAGTGAAATACTTATGTCATTTATGAGCAGAAGGAGAGGCAGTAATTCATCAAAATGTACAATTGTGTGCTTTGGCTTATTCTACAAATAATTCATCAAAGCTTACCTCGATTTATTATTGGGGATCTTCTTACAGGTCTTCTCACAAATAAATGAATGTAATCATCCTTCATGTAGCCCTTTTTGACGCAGGACCTGTAGTAGTAAAAGAGCATCTGAGTCCACCAAAAGATTGATAGCACTATCATATATAATTAGTATTACCATCATTATATAAAAGGCCAGATGTGCAACTAGGAGCATGGAATTAAAAGACAGTATGCAAATGTTCCTTGCATCTGAAAATGGGGGGTGGGCGATTATGGCAGTATTTCTTTAAATAAATTTGTTTCTAATATTTGAAAACAACTTCCAACTGTTTTCCTGAAGCTGTTTTGACAGACTAGTGTTTCCTTTAGAACATGCTTCCTTTATAAACTCAGTTCTATAAGCAAATTCTAAAAGTAACTTTCGGGTTTTTTTAAAATGAAAAACCAACAACTCACCACCCCTCCAATGTGGCCATTGATGACCACAAGCACCTCCAGCGACGGGTTCACTTATCACCCACATTTACCAGCGGCAGGTCAACAACCACTTGTTGGATTTATGCTGGTTTTAGGAAAACAATTTTCAAAATTGACAGCAGGGACGATAAGGACTAAAAATTACTTTAACAAAATTCCCAAAGGTAATTGCAAACACAAGTTTATAGAAGAATGACTTTTGTTTTCAGATTTACTCCAGAGGTTTCGTAGTATTTTGTTTCTGACATAGTCAACCATCAGATGGCAAATTTTAACTAGACAAAGAAATATTTAAAAAAAAGTCAAATTCATTGGAAGAAAAAAAAAAGATGTTTTTATTTAGCTATACAAGATAAATTTGGCTCCAAAGCTAACTCTCTTCACTAATAATTCCAGCAAACGCAGGTTTAACACGATCCAACTGACATATCATAACTGGAAATAAGTATCCAAATACTAAGAGTTAAGTAAAGACATTAACCCAAGTTTCGACAATCAGAGAAAGCAGCTAAGAAACAGAGGCATGAGTTTCACAAGCAATCAGAATCAGAGTCATGGACTTCACAAACAGTTCACACTCAATGGCCTCACATCCATAGAATCCTCCTGTCCCAATTCCACATTTCAAGGGAGTCAGTTTTTCACTCTTATTTTCCTTTGTGAGCCTCCGCCATGGATAAAGGAGCTTCATTGATTACTTTGGAAAGATTATAAAGGAAAGAAAAACCACGATTAACACAGAAATTTCAGGAAATCAGGCGTCCGAATTGAATTCAGACAAATCGGCAACAACACCAGCAAACACGAATGAGAAAGATGATTCATTCGGTCAATCGATTCCATCGCAATAATCGTTCAATCAGTAAGCACGACTTGAGCGTCCCGAACAGCAGCACGGGTGACTGATCATTGAATGCCATGACAAGGTGACCAATTGAAGAATCGAAGAAATGGAAATGGGAACAGAGGGAGGGGAGGGGAGAGGAAGGAATGGCACGCACAGCTTGCTGGCCGAGGCGTCGTCGTTGGTCGCCTGAACCGCCGCTCTGTTGCTCCGCGAATCGGACACTGTGTTCGACATCTCCGTCTCTCTCTCTCTCTCTCTCACAGGGACTGGGAAGGAAACCAAGGAACGACGCCGCGCTTCGCTCGGCCGCCTCCGACGAACAGCGAGAGATTACTTCGACCAGACCCCCAAGAAACGCCGTTTCTCTGATTCGCGGTGAGTGCTCAATTTTATTTTATTTTCCTTATTCTACCACGGTACGCGATTCTTGTATACGGTGATAGTACAATTGATCTTAGCCATTGAATCCTTCAACTTTGAATCAAGGCCGTTCATAATCTACATATTTTTGTCAGTTTTGATCATTGTTATCAGAACTGGACCGGACTGGCCGGTTCAACCGGTCGGATCGAAAACCGGACCTATGATCGGTCCGGTCCGCTTAAAACCGAAAATGCATAAAAAAAATCGATGAATCCAAAAACCGATTGGTTTTTACATGAACCCATCAAACCCATTCGAACCGGTTGGTTCATGGGTTCATAAATTTTAAACGGAATTCGACCCGAAATCATTCCGTCCCGACCCGAGCGAATTATAGAATGCAGAGTTGAATTGAAATCTGGAAAAAATTGGAAATCCTACCCTAGTCGTCTTCTTCCCGAGTTCCTCTTCGACTTTTCCTTCTGCTGTTCTTCTTCATCAGTTCATCTTCAGAGTTCGTTCTTCTTCCTTTTGCTCTGATTCTTTTGATTTCTGAATCCGTCAGCGACCGATCGCTCTTCTGATTCTTCTTCTCCTTCGAAACTCCCTCGACCCAAGTGGAAATTGCAGAGTTGAATCGCGAAAACCCTACTCATCTTCTTCCTTCTATTCTTCATCAGTTCATCTTCGAGATTCTTCCTATTGTTCTTCATCAGTTCTTCGCTCCTATGATTCTTCTCCTTCGAGCAGCAGAGTCAACCCTTACTGGAGAATCAAGCGGCAGAGTCGACCCATTTTGGTTCGAGCTTCCTCTCCCTCTTCTCCTTTGCTTGTGGTTGCGGTGACAAATTGAGGCATTGGTTGGTTGATTTTACTGATAATATACGGTCTCGGATAGATGATTTGTGTATATATTCCACAATAAATGAAACTTAGCTGATTTTGCTGATATTATGGTATTCTACAGTTAGTCACGGTTGGCATATAAACGAAATTGTTGGCATCAAATTGGTGGTTGGTTGATGCAATCTGGTGACTCGGTGCTTTGGATATTTTCAAGTTCTGGTTTGCATTTTTAGATGGAAACATATCTATAGCACATTCAAATCTCACAGACTTATTCTTATGACGAGCATCTGTGTCTGTGATGGAAATGCCGTGTGAAAGTGGAGTTGCAAAGTTGTCTGGCACTTTCTTGTGATACTTGTGAGGCATATCAACCGAAATTGGTAAAAGGAACTGCTTCGAGCCAACCATTATCCATTAGTTGAACTAAGTCAGTCCCACATGCATTGCCCTGACAGTTTGCTGTTTCTAAATGCTGAAGCATTGATGGTTGGTTTTTGCATGGTGACTTGCTATTGCTGAGGCATTGGTAGTTGGTTTTGAAAATGTTGTCCTTTATTGGTCTTTACTTTTCGAGCTATCGCTTAGTCGCCCTTTATTGGTCTTTATTGCCCCGTTTTTCTTAATGTGGAGCTTGAAATATTTTTTTTTTTCATCATTATATGTTGCTAGTTAGACAATGAATTCTACTGGTGCTAGCAACAGCAACACACCTACTCCTACGCCACGTACTAGAGAATCCACCCCGAGTTCTTCTACTCCAAAAGCCATAAATAGAGGAAAATCTGATCCGGCATGGGCACATTGCAAGGAAGTACCGTCAGCAAATGGAATGAAAGGGCTGCTATGCTTATATTTTTTTGGACACATATTAATTATTATCTAATAAATATTACTTTTTTGTATTATATATATATATTTTTAAATAATATTTTTTTATTTATTTTATAATTAAACATGCGGTCTGATCCATCAAATTCCCGGTCAAACCCATGCCTCGGCCGGTTCGATGTCTGGTCTGGTTATGATAACACTGGTTTTTATCCTTCACATTTTGCTTTTCACATTTTGTTTTTGCGTTTTATGCCCGTAATACTATCAAGCTCTTCCGGATCCCCTTTGCTACATATACCAATCACATTCCGCCACGTCTAACTACTAAACCAAATTCATAAACCGTTTAATATCTAAACCGCATCAACCTGGTTTAAGAGTTTGCCAAAAAGAAGATAACTCGGCGAGAGAAAAAAACAATTTAAGAAAAGGGAAAATAGCACCCTAGCATGGGATTAGGCCATTTTCACCTCTTAGCACTTCTTTTGAAATTGACACGACATTGTACAAATCTTCATTTCCCTCTCAAATCTAATACGCCGTTTGAATTCCACCAAAAAGACTAACGACGAGCTGAGATGGCATTTAAAGTGGGCATTCCTTGTACAGGTGTATGCGCCACGTAGAAAATATAATATGATATTAAAATATATAAAAAAAAAGAGGGAGATAGATTGAGGGAGGGGCTCCACTGATTTGCCTAGATTAGCAAGGTCGTCCAGGACTGGCGACATCTCCGAGGGAAGGGAGTGTTGCCAACTAGAGGAGGATCCCCTTTCCCGATTCGCCCTTGAGAAAACAGAGGAGTGGTAGATCAAGGGAAGGGACTTCATCTTGCGTCCCCACCACAGCGACCTCATTGTAGGTGGCCAACGGCAGGAGCCCTCTCCCCCAATTTGTCACCCAAAAAACAAAGGGGTGATAGATCAACGCCTCCCCCCAATCGATTCGTATCGAAGGACTTGTAAAAAGGGCTTGTGACAGATCACCTGTGTGCATCAAAATCGGAATGGGAACCCCTCGGCCCCCCAGGCGACCTCACCTAAGGGGAGCTATCGATGGGGGGGACTCTCCCCTCCCCCAGTAATGGCCCCTCCTTTTTATATTTTATATTTTTATTTTTAATATTATATTTTCCATGTGAGGACTTGTGAATAGAGGGCCCACCTTGAATAGCAGCTCAACCTGGCATTAGTCTTTTTGACGAAGCTTAAACGGGGTACTAGATTTGAAAGGTGACTAGCGATTTGTGCTATGTCGTGCCAATTTCAAACGACGTTCTAAGGGATTTTATTTTCCCTTAAGAAAAATGTTTTGATCATTAAATATGGTCTGAACTCACTTTAAGAGTAGCCAACAATGGTCTTCGATGATGCATTTTTTGACTAGGACGTACAACTTCGCCGACATGTGTGCGTGTCATCGTTTATCATATTTCATTATACATACTCTTATGAATCATGGTAATGTTAATGACTTTCGTTTGCAAATGGTCCCTGTCATTCACGACAGCAACATCTAATGACCATCGACGACATTAGATGATAATTCTACATTCACAGTTGTTGCATATTTCATCTGCTCAAGATGATAATTCTCGCATTTCCAATTCAGGTTCTTTTGTCAAAAAGGTACTTCCATAACTTTCATTACATTTTCTCAACTTAATTCACATAACATCCTAATATTTCATCATCCTTAACGTAAAAGAGGCTCGATTCCACCTGCCAAGAGTGACATCGATATCGAGGAGTGGTCATTGACTTTGCTAACATGAATTTTCAACATGATTCACCTTTCTTCGGCTTCCCCCAACAAGGCAACTAGCTCCTCCTACGTGTCCAGAACTCATTAAGAGGCGGAAGGAATCTTGCGAAGGGCTTTGTCAACTAAGCTAACCGCGCAAACTGATTCTATGGACTCCGCAAAGCTTCTTCAAGTTGCTTACTAGCACAACATCAAAGTTTATGGCTGAGCTTTCATGATAGACTCCATTTTATACTCGACTCCCTTCGGTTAGTTAAAAATGAAAGGAATCAAGCCAACTCTAGCATGAGACAGCATGACACGAAGATGGAGAAGATAAAGAAGCTCTCAGAGGCATTTGAGGCTGATAGACTTCACCGATTTCGACTCATGGAGCATCAAGGGTGGTTAGCAGTCAAGCTAGAGACAGTGCTTACACAAGCAAAGACACTTAAAATGCAACTTGGCGACTGTGACAAATGGATCAAAGAATCGTTCAACACCTAGAGGACTGTACTCCCAATTTTGGAGATAGGTGTTGCAGAGCTGGACACCCTCAGTTAACAGGATCTTGTACTGAAAATGAAGCGTGTTGCAACCCTTCAAAAGATGTTAATGTTAAAGTTGAATGGGCAACTTGGTTGTAGTGTCTCCCTTTACCATGAGTTCATCAAATTTCCTTATTACTTTTTACAACCCTTATAGATGCTATTTGCTTAGGTTTTATTTCTAGAACTATGACTAGATTTCCCTTTCACGGTCTCTTGAGCCACTTGCATATTTGATTCTTGCTATTGGTTAATAAATTTATTTTTCCTCCCAAATCCATACTCTCCCACATGGTATGATAATATGGTTTGAGATATTGCTCATTTATGGACTTCGCATGAGTATCGACTTTTAAGTTTTCTAACCAATACGCTCCTCCTAGAAGAACCTTGGATTTAAAATGGTCCTTCCCAATTCAATAACCACTTTTCGAATTTCACATCCTCGATTTTACCTACCAACAATATTGCTTTCCACAAAAGATTGCCTTCGACAAAAGACTTTCATTGAATCCTTTTATCGTAGAAATGAGCTACCTTCTTATGTGTCTTCATCTTCTTGAGAGCATCAATAAGGGCTTTGCTCTAGATCTTCGAGTTCCATCATCAGAGACTCCAACTCTACAGGTGCCATATTAGCCTACTTAGCAACTTGGATAGACTGAACTGTAACTTCAATTGGGATCACGGCCTCATGGTCATAAGTTAACTCAAATAGGCTAAACTTAGTACTTGACTTTTGTGCAATTTGATAAGCGCACATTGCTTCAAACACTTGAATATGTCATTCCTGTGGATTCCCTTTAAGCATGCACTTAATAATATTTATAATAGCCTTGTTCAAAGTCACGGTCTGACCGTTAGCTTGAGCATAATATGGGGTCGAATTTATAATTTTGAAACCATGCTACTTCACAAATTCAGTCATTGGGCTACCAATAAACATAGTCCTTTGATTGCATGTAATTGATTCCGGTATAGGCAAAACGATGTATAATGTTCTCTCATATAAATTCAATTACATGGGCTTAGCCTCGACGTACTTAGTGAAATAATCTAACTACGATGCGACCTCTTAACGAGCTAGCTAATTTATAATATAAATTGCCACCCTTGAAACGACCATGGTTTAATTATCGAGTGCAATTGCTTGTTGGAACTCTTTGTATTTGGCTGTGTTTTAGACAAGGCGAAATCCTTTGGCAAGTTTGATACAATCTCTTAACATGGTAGGCCAATAATTACCACGACATTAAATCAACCAGCGCATGCTGATTTATGTCTAGTACGCCCCTGCAAATTCCTTGGCGACCTCTATCAGTACCTAAAAATACTCTTCAAGCCCAAGACACCACAATAGCAGCCCATCCTTTGTCTTCCAATAGGCATCCTCATCATACAACACAAAGTGCAAGGCTAGTCTCGAATTCTCCTTTTTTGTATTCCATATGGAGATTGAAGATATTCCATTATGGGTGTCAGCACCCCATTTTGGTCCACAAGTCAAACAATGTCCATCAATAGCAAACAATGCCACGACTTGAGCGTTATCACAGAAGAAGGCTCCATAGAGCGAGAAATCACTATTCATTCTCAAGTCAAGAAAATCAAGCAGATGACATATACACATGATAGAAGGACTCCAGGGGTCACCAAAAGGGCAACATAGTGACTAGAGAGCTCAACAACGTCCAAAACCGGCATTTCCAGCATACCACGTGGACATCCCTATTTTCCGATAGTTCGCTCGTCCATCGGAAGATAGCCAATATTGGACTTCAAAAATCAACATCAATGCCAAACAGATGAAAAGTGTCTTCAAACGCATTTCGTAAATCATCTGCTCTATACATAATAACTTTCTATATACAGACAACTTTTCAGTGGAAGTCCAAAAATGTCGGTTTCTCGGAGAAAAGTTAATTCCAAATATCAGATGCGGCCATGCCCCACAATCATACAAAGCATGAGCGATACTTCAGATTGTATTCCGAAAGGCACACAGACTCTTCAAATGACTTCCGAATGACAGATCAAGCATACCTTTCAACGGAAAACCATATCCGAAAACTGATCTGACGGAACATCGACAAACGACATTAGCCATGCATTGCCCCGAAAACTACAGCGGATGTACGCAATTGGGCAAATAAAATGCAGAAGCCCATTTGGTTTCCCGAGTGACCTCCGAAGAGCAGAAAAGATCATTTTTAACGGAAATTCATAACCGGATGTCCTTTTTACGGAAACTTGACATCGGATGGTTGGCAATTCCAGTGCCGCTTATCTCAACGCCCAATGTGAAATCCTCAAACAGAATCGCACAATCCATTTAAACCCTCAGAATAGCATTCCAAAGTTTCAGATGCAGTTTTTCAATCCTCCGAGCCCTATTCTCAACGAACAGAGGTTACAGCGATCTCCGGCTCGCCCAAGCAACTCAGCAAGCATTATGAGAAATCCAGCTTTGGACTCCTAGGACGTTTTCGGCTTCACATTTGCATTACCGGCTTAAGGGTCAGTTGTTCGCGCTGTTTGACAATTCATATAAAAATGACCAATGCAGAACATAGATGCAAGATATGCCGTCAGAAACGATTAACTTCGCTTTGAGCGCTTAAAATGAGCAAAATCGACTTTCAAGCCTCATGACCACACGAGGCATTTTTCTCACGAAAAATGTTGAACCGTTTTATTGTGTACATTGCCGATTCGACATTCAATTTGAACCACAGGCCTCGAACGCACGATCAATCGAGATTCGAGCTTCCTCCCGACTCAACTCTAACCCAAGCGGGACCCACGACATCTTCTTCCCTTTTGCTCAAGACAAAGCTAGCCACCATTGCCCACTTGCATTGAAAAATATCCTAAGTCTTTCTCTTTTGCACTCAACCATCACCATCCAAGCCATTAATGCATTTGGCTCTTCTTCATGAAGAATACTTGGTGGAGATTCATCCATATCTTCATTAAGTCAACCAAATTTCTTTAAGCAAGCCTCTAATTACACTTTGCTTTCCTTAATTGCACTTAATCTTTGCCTATATATACCCTTTATGTCATTAAAGTAAAACACACATTGCCATCACCTTCAAGCACTCTCTCTCTAGCATTTCTCACTCAAACAAATGCTCTCAACCTCCCAAGAACTTCAGCAAAATCGCAGCAAGCAAGAACCACCCAAAAACCAAGCAAAACACTCAAGACTTAAGTCGGAATCCATCCCGACTTAAATCCAAACTTCACCAAACTTCATATCCTACATGTTTTCGACCCCCTCTATCCATTTCCGAGCTTAGATTTCAAGTTTGAAGCCCCTAAGTTAGAGAATCAGCTCAATACAGAATCGAGCACAGTTTTGGCCCAGCTGGGTCAAAAATTCCAACCCTGTTTTCTCACCTTTTCGAGTCGGTCTGAACTTCCAAAACCCATCAAACACCTCCGGGGGTTCGTTAGGAGTCGGGAGCCACCGACCTTGCTCAAGAATTCCATCGGAATCCACCGTTATGAATTCCGACCCGAAAACTGCTCAGTCGGGCCGCGTTTCTGACTGTCTGTTCGGTTTTCTTGTAGATCAGGTCTATCCGTGACCATTTTCGACGAACGAACACTTCTATCACCTCCAGGAGTCAGGGGCCGTTGGCCTTACTCAAAAATTCCATCGGAATCCACCGTTATGAATTCCAACCCGAAAACTGCCCAGTCGGGCCAGTTTCCAGACGTGCTCTGTTTTCGGTGATTTTTGCAGGACTGTCCGGGTCGACCCAACAACTCTGGGAACAAACGACTGTTGGGAATTGGTGTATGCCCTAGAGGCAATCTATCATCAGTTCTGTAATATGACATGTATTTCATTATATTACGAGGCATATCTGTTATTGTGTAGATTGCGTTAAATATGATTTTATACAATAATGTCCTTGGAATAGTATGTTCAATAGGCATCAAGTGTGACTTGATTGTAAGATCCTATAATTACTGAACATTATTCCTAAATGTCCATAGTCAAAGTATTATCGTTAATTAGGACAACGATAATACGGTTAGACTATTGTGGGTATTGATTGATGACCAAGTCTCACAGGTCATGGATATGGAGATATCAAATCACATCACATGTATACATTAAGAGTAATGTGTATTGGACTGATCCGCCATGAGATTGCTACATGGGTTGTTACGTGACTGTCATTAGCATATCTCAAAGTGACTATAATGTAATGGTCCTTTGACTTGAGGTCACCATAGATTCCTACATGTAATGTCATATACTTTGATACTGTCAAACGCCACTGTAACAGGATGGTTATAAAGACAGTTATTGGGTATACCACAGAGTATGGAGAGGAATGTGAGTGATCAAGATAGGATTTGTCCCTCCTACGAAACGGGAGCGATATCTCACGGCCACTTGGTGGTTAAGTCTAAAAGTGTATGCATACCCAAATGAGTCGATATAATGATATCGAGCTCATTTGTTCTGATAGACTTACCCGGTAAACCAAGAAAAAGAGATATTGAGCCATACAAGGATGTCATCGACCATGCCTTGGGCTCAATAGAGATATAGAGGACAAAGGGATTATATTACACGGTAACGGAGGTCACAAGGTTCGTCGAGAAATTGACTTTCCGATTACTTGAGTAACAGTGATGCATTGCTAGATGCCACTCACTGTTTGTAATATTGAAATAGAGATTTTGATATTACTGTCAACGTAATTGGGAACCTACAGGGTCACACACTACGACTAAATTGAAGAGATATCTTGAAACAAATAAAATCGTCTAATAGAGATTAGATGATTTATGGTGCGACCGATTAATCGGATATTTAATGAGATTAAATTTATTGATTAATTAGACTCGATTTATTAGATTAAATGGACCTAATTGATGCACGATCAATATGGTGACACATGGCTTTTACATGAATAGACATGTGTATGGACACATGTAATGTGGAAACCCAATTTGGGTTAGTCCCACATCGGCCAGGGACTTGAATTGTCCCCCCCCATATTGCTTATAAAAAGGGGGGCAATGTGCATATATATATATAAATCAGCAGAGACATATATATATATGTGTGCTGCATATATATTTGCTAATATATATATATATATACACGTAGTGTATGCATGTGTGTGCATATAAGTATATATATATATATATATATATATAATTTGAGTTGAATTGTTCAACTCAAATAAGGTCCATTAGTCTAATAAATTTCGGGTGTCGCATCGGGGTGTTTCTTTTGAGTGTTGGTCGCTAGCACCGCCGATCTCGAAAACTCGTCGACAAAGTCGGTGTGGATACCAGTAGAGGCGTCACGCGTGGGACGCTCGGTCGACAACTTTAAATATTCCAGGTACGCTTTTATTTACTCTTACTCTTCTAGTAGGTCTTGGAATTAGTTTCACGGGTAGGAAATTTTGAATTTCTGTTCATTTTTCGCTTCCGTTGCGCCCCGTGGAACTAGCAATTGGTATCAGAGCCTAGCTAGTTAGAATCTGAGTAGATAATAGCATAAAATATGATTTTATGCTTGGTACTGGTATGATTATGTTTGATATTTGCGGTGCATGACTGTTAGACATGGACTATGTCCTAGTTATGTTAGTATAATAGTTATACGTGTGGACTATTATGTAATAGTTACATAATAGTGTATAGTGAGATCGATTAAATGTTAATCAAATCCCTCAAAATATTAAGTCCATATCCTTCCACCGTGTAACGCTCGTCAAGACCAAGATCGATGAGTGTGTAGACCTTGCCTTCGTAGGATGCCCTTATCTATCCTAGTAAGACGTGGTGTTTACCAGTGGGTCGGACTTAACTGAGCAAGCCTAATAGGATTAGGAGTTCAGAGGCATGTAGTTGGGCATCGATCTATAAGATAGATTTGAATAAGGAGTTATTCACTCAACTAATCAAGAGTTGCATGTGATGCAATTGGGAAAGTGAGTTCCCTACCTAAATAGCCAGTTCTGGGTGAATCAGCCCTCGCTGACTCAGAGCTTGGTGAGATTTGGATCTTGAGCTACTATGAGAATGATATTCTCTGAATCAATGTTGAGGGTCATTGATTTGATATAAATAGTGGGAGCAATATTTATAAAGTCCTCATTAAATATTGATGTGTCATAATACTTATTTTGTATATTTCTATGGTAGTTACCATGGCAGGGAGCACTTCTAGTACTTTCTGTTTGCGATCCGTCCTTGATAAGGACAAACTGTCAGGGAATAATTTCCTTGGTTGGTATCGAAACTTGAGAATTGTTCTCACCCAAGAAAAGAAGCTATATGTCTTAGAGCAACCTCTTCTTGCGCCACCGCCTGACGATGCCCCCCAAGCTGAGAAAGATGCTTATAGTAAGCATCATGATGATGCCGTAAACGTCGGATGTCTCATGTTAGTCACCATGGACTCGGAGCTTCAGAAGCAACACGAGAACATGAAGGCGTACGATATGATCGTGCATCTCAGGCAGCTCTATCAAGAGCAGGCCCGACATGAGAGATTCGAGATCTCTAAAGCACTTTTTCAGGCAAGGTTGACTGAGGGTAGCCCGGTGGGTCTTCATGTACCCAAGATGATTGGGTACGTTGAGACTCTGGGAAGACTGGGATTTCCTCTTGGTCAAGAGTTGGCCACAGATTTAGTCCTACAGTCGCTGCCCAGCAGTTATAGTCAGTTCATTATGAGCTATAATATGAATGACTACAATAAACCATTGCCTGAACTGCTTAGTATGTTGAGAACAGCTGAGCATGATATCAGCAAGGGGACGTCCGTTCTAATGGTCCAAGGGACCAAAAGAAAGGGCAAGAGCAAGAGTAAAGGCAAGAAGGCTAAAGGTGCATCTAATTTTGGCTTGGGTGCGTTGAAGCCTAAAGCCAAGGTGGCGAAGAATGATTACTGCTTCCATTGTGGCAACACTGGACATTGGAAGCGGAATTGTAAGATATACCTAGAAGAGTTGAAGAAGAAGAAGGGAAGTGAGACTTCCACTTCAGGTATCCATGTTATAGAGATTAATGTATCTACTACTTCTACATCTTGGGTATTAGATACCGGATGTGGTGCTCATATTTGTGGAAATATGCAGGACCTAAAGGACAGTAGATCGTTGACAAAGGGCGAGGTGGACCTACGAGTTGGAAATGGAGCAAGAGTTGCTACATTAACTGTAGGGACTTATCACCTAGTTTTACCTACTGGGCTTGTATTAGATCTTAACGACTGTTATTATGTACCTGCTATTAGTAGAAACATAATATCTGTTTCTTGTTTGGACAAGAAGGGATTTTGTTTCACTATAAAGAACAAGTGTTGTTCTATGTACATGAATGATGTATATTATGGCAGTGCACATTTAAGTAATGGTCTGTATGTTCTTGATCTAGATACGCCTATTTATAATGTGGAAACCAAACGGCTCAAATCTAATGATTCGAACCCGACTTACCTCTGGCATTGTCGTTTAGGCCATATTAGCGAGAATCGCATCTCTAGACTCCATAAGGATGGATTACTGGACTCGTTTGATTTAGAATCGATCGAGACATGCGAACCTTGCTTAATGGGGAAAATGACTAAGGCCCCTTTTACCGGAAAAGGTGAGCGAGCTAGTGATCTTTTGGCTCTCATACATACCGATGTATGTGGACCAGTGAACAAGCTTGCTAGAGGTGGGTATCTCTACTTCATTACATTTACTGATGATTTCAGTAGATTTGGATATGTGTTTTTGATGAAACACAAATCTGAATCCTTTGAAAAGTTCAAAGAATTTAAGAATGAAGTGGAGAATCAGTTGGGTAAGAGCATTAAAGTTCTTCGATCAGATCGAGGAGGTGAATATTTGAGCTATGAGTTCGCTGACTATCTTAAACAGTGTGGGATTTTATCTCAACTGACTCCACCTGGAACACCACAATGGAATGGTGTAGCTGAGAGGAGGAATCGAACTTTATTAGATATGGTTCGATCTTTGATGAGTCATGCAAATTTACCTGACTCCTTCTGGGGATATGCTCTCCAGACAGCTGCTCTCATATTAAACAATGCTCCGTCGAAATCAGTTGAAAGGACACCATATGAGATGTGGTATGGGAAGCGTCCCAAGATGTCTTTTCTAAAAATATGGGGTTGCGAAGCTTATGTGAAGAGATTGTCTTCGGATAAGCTTGGCCCTAAATCGGACAAATGTTACTTTGTGGGGTATCCTAAGGAAACTCGAGGATACTATTTCTATAATCCCATCGAGGGCAAAGTGTTTATCGCTCGAACTGCGGTATTCCTTGAGAAAGAGTTTCTCTTCAAAGGAACTAGTGGGAGGAAATTAGAACTTGGGGAAGTTCTACCACAAAATGACATTGACCAATCGACGGGCGATGTTGCAGAACAAGTACCACAAGTTGTTGTGGCACAATCTTCTGCACAAGTGACACAGGAGCCTCGTAGGTCTGGTAGGATACGTCATGAGCCCGAGAGATATGGATTTCTCGTGACTCAAGATAATGACGTATTGCTCATAGATAATGATGAGCCTACAACCTATGCGGAAGCCGTAATAGGCTCTGACTCTGAGAAATGGCTGGTGGCCATGAGATCTGAGATGGAGTCCATGTACACTAACCAAGTATGGACTTTGGTTGATCCACCTGAAGGGGCAAAACCCATTAGGGTGTAAGTGGGTCTTCAAGAAGAAGATTGACATGGACGGTAATGTGATTACCTTTAAGGGCCGACTTGTGGCAAAAGGTTTCAGACAAGTTCATGGTGTTGACTATGACGAAACCTTTTCCCCGGTAGTTATGCTTAAATCCATCAGGATCTTGCTTGCAATTGCAGCTTATTATGATTATGAGATCTGGCAAATGGATGTCAAAACTGCTTTCCTGAACGGGAAGCTCCTCGAGGATGTGTTTATGACACAACCTGAGGGTTTTGTCGACCCACATTGTCCCGGAAAGGTTTGTAAGCTACAACGGTCTATTTATGGACTGAAGCAAGCTTCTAGGAGCTGGAATCTTCGTTTTGATGATGCAATCAAAGAGTTTGGTTTCATCAAGAATGAAGATGAACCCTGTGTTTACAAGAAGGTTAGTGGGAGCGTAGTAATCTTCCTGGTGTTGTATGTAGACGACATACTTCTGATTGGGAATGACATTCCTTCCCTACAGTCTGTGAAGACTTGGTTGGGAAGGTGTTTCTCTATGAAGGACTTAGGCGAAGCTACCTACGTGCTAGGTATTAGGATCTATAGAGATAGATCCAAGAGACTGCTTGGCCTAAGTCAGAGTGCATACATAGATAAAGTGCTTCGGCGCTTTAGCATGCAGGATTCTAAGAAAGGGTCGCTGCCTATGTTACATGGCATAAGCCTTTCGAAGGCTCAGAGTCCTTCTACTCGAGAGGAGAGGGACAGAATGAATAGGATTTCATATGCGTCAGCTATTGGATCTATCATGTATGCTATGTTATGCACTCGATCAGATGTCTCGTATGCTTTGAGTATGACGAGTCGATACCAATCAGATCCAGGTGAAAGACACTGGATTGCAGTAAAGAACATCCTTAAGTACTTACGAAGGACTAAGGAGATGTTTTTGGTATATGGAAGCGAAGAAGAGCTCGTTGTAAGAGGTTACACCGATGCTAGCTTCCAGACCGATAAGGACGACAGTAGATCGCAGTCAGGGTATGTGTTTTGCCTGAATGGAGGTGCTGTGAGTTGGAAGAGTTCCAAACAGGAGACAGTAGCCGATTCTACCACAGAGGCCGAGTATATTGCTGCCTCTAACGCTGCAAAAGAGGCCGTTTGGATCAAGAAGTTCGTGACAGAACTTGTTGTGGTTCCTAGCATCGCAGACCCAGTGGATCTCTATTGTGACAACAATGGAGCCATTGCGCAGGCTAAGGAACCCAGGTCTCACCAGCGATCCAAACATATACTCAGGCGCTTCCATCTCATTCGCGAGATTATCGACAGAGGAGATGTGAAGATATGCAAAATACCAACAGATGAGAATCTCGCAGATCCACTTACGAAGCCTCTTGTGCAGCGCAAGCACGAGGCTCACACTAGATCTATTGGCATTAGACAAATGCCAGATTGGCTCTAGTGCAAGTGGGAGATTGTTGGGAATTGGTGTATGCCCTAGAGGCAATCTATCATCAGTTCTGTAATATGACATGTATTTCATTATATTACGAGGCATATCTGTTATTGTGTAGATTGCGTTAAATATGATTTTATACAATAATGTCCTTGGAATAGTATGTTCAATAGGCATCAAGTGTGACTTGATTGTGAGATCCTATAATTACTGAACATTATTCCTAAATGTCCATAGTCAAAGTATTATCGTTAATTAGGACAACGATAATACGGTTAGACTATTGTGGGTATTGATTGATGACCAAGTCTCACAGGTCATGGATATGGAGATATCAAATCACATCACATGTATACATTAAGAGTAATGTGTATTGGACTGATCCGCCATGAGATTGCTACATGGGTTGTTACGTGACTGTCATTAGCATATCTCAAAGTGACTATAATGTAATGGTCCTTTGACTTGAGGTCACCATAGATTCCTACATGTAATGTCATATACTTTGATACTGTCAAACGCCACTGTAACAGGATGGTTATAAAGACAGTTATTGGGTATACCACAGAGTATGGAGAGGAATGTGAGTGATCAAGATAGGATTTGTCCCTCCTACGAAACGGGAGCGATATCTCACGGCCACTTGGTGGTTAAGTCTAAAAGTGTATGCATACCCAAATGAGTCGATATAATGATATCGAGCTCATTTGTTCTGATAGACTTACCCGGTAAACCAAGAAAAGAGATATTGAGCCATACAAGGATGTCATCGACCATGCCTTGGGCTCAATAGAGATATAGAGGACAAAGGGATTATATTACACGGTAACGGAGGTCACAAGGTTCGTCGAGAAATTGACTTTCCGATTACTTGAGTAACAGTGATGCATTGCTAGATGCCACTCACTGTTTGTAATATTGAAATAGAGATTTTGATATTACTGTCAACGTAATTGGGAACCTACAGGGTCACACACTACGACTAAATTGAAGAGATATCTTGAAACAAATAAAATCGTCTAATAGAGATTAGATGATTTATGGTGCGACCGATTAATCGGATATTTAATGAGATTAAATTTATTGATTAATTAGACTCGATTTATTAGATTAAATGGACCTAATTGATGCACGATCAATATGGTGACACATGGCTTTTACGTGAATAGACATGTGTATGGACACATGTAATGTGGAAACCCAATTTGGGTTAGTCCCACATCGGCCAGGGACTTGAATTGTCCCCACCCCCATTTTGCTTATAAAAAGGGGGGCAATGTGCATATATATATGTAAATCAGCAGAGACATATATATATATATGTGTGCTGCATATATATTTGCTAATATATATATATATATACACGTAGTGTATGCATGTGTGTGCATATAAGTATATATATATATATATATATATATATATAATTTGAGTTGAATTGTTCAACTCAAATAAGGTCCATTAGTCTAATAAATTTCGGGTGTCGCATCGGGGTGTTTCTTTTGAGTGTTGGTCGCTAGCACCGCCGATCTCGAAAACTCGTCGACAAAGTCGGTGTGGATACCAGTAGAGGCGTCACGCGTGGGACGCTCGGTCGACAACTTTAAATATTCCAGGTACGCTTTTATTTACTCTTACTCTTCTAGTAGGTCTTGGAATTAGTTTCACGGGTAGGAAATTTTGAATTTCTGTTCATTTTTCGCTTCCGTTGCGCCCCGTGGAACTAGCAACGACAACCACGGTCACCTAGAGGGGTCCCTTGGCTACCCAAGGCCGCCGACCTTGCCTCAAAATTCCATTGAGAGCCTCCGTGGCGACGTCCGACCCGACTTGTGCCAGTCGGGTCTGTCCACCCTTCCAGTCGGGTCTGTTGCTACCATTCGGGTCTGTTCAAGCCAAAACAGCCCAAACCCAACCCACCAACGGTCCAACCCGACTCTTGAAGGTCCCATCCCGCCTCTCGGGACTAGGTATGACCATTCTCGACTTAGAGGAGCTAGGAATTTTATATTATTGTTGTGTTTATGGAGTTTTAAGGGGTTTTAAGCATGATTTTAATTCCGAACTTTAATTTTATGCAATTTCCTTATTACACCATGCATGTTTATCATCGTTTAACGTGCTAGTATGTCGGGAAATATTTAAATCGAAGTCGACGAAACCATCCCGACCCGGAAAAGCCGAGATCGTTCGGATTAACTTCTCCATGAGGTAACCGAGAGCATTCTTGACCTTTTTGGGTCAAGATCGGATTCCTTTGCCCCGATTTAAATTGTTTCCCGAGTTTTATTGTTTTTCTCACATCCATGAAGTCGGTATTGTTTTATCGATTCCTTAAATAATATGTTTGTGCATGTTTGCATGTTTGAATGTGTTATTTAAATCATGATAATACCGACTTTCGTTTAATCGTGTTATTTAACATGTTTGATGTTTGAGCATGCGAGAAACGATTCAAAACAAGATGGGGAAAACTCGTGAAACCAAATACAAGCCATGAGACCTCTCGGCTTTCTCCAAGGAGAATAGGCCGAGAGTCTCATGGAGTTATTCGGGTTTCATGAGGCTTCCTCTTCCAGTTTTAAATCCGTTCTCGGATTTCGTGTAATTTGCAAGTTCAATTACATCGAGAATCTTACATGAAATGTCTTTCCAAACCAAAATATGCATGGATTCGCAATTCGGAGACCCTTTCGGGCCTATTAGGACCAAAGGGTGTTTCGGCCATCGTTGGCCGAATCATCCTAGGTCTTTCTTGACCCGTCTTGGTCACTGAGTCACGAATCGTTTTCGTAATTAAATGCATTCGGTACAACCCTTAAGCATTAATTTCACTAACGGGTTAATCGGGACGCTCATACGGTTAATTCATTTAATTCAAACAAGTTTACACGAATTGGCCATTAATTGATAACTCGCATCAATGAGTTGTCAAATGACGTTGGTGCCCTTTTCAAACTTATCAATTTCAAATCCCGAAATGCGCGGTCCGATGTAGCATGGACGTCTGAAAAGGGCTTCTGTGTCTCAACTTGAGCTTTTACCTTATTCCAGGTAACTCAGGTCAGGATACAGAAGATCTTTCTAGATCACTTCCGAGCATATCGACCGGTTCTTTGGCTTTTTCGGGGTTTTTGCACAATCATGGACGATCCAGGGAATTGGTCGACACCAGCTACAGGCCGAGGTGGCCCGCACTACGATGTTTCCCCTTTTCTGAAAATAATTTTCAAATAAAGGGTAAAATCGTCTTTTCACAATTCAGCGACACCCCTAGGGTTAGCATGACAGAAACACTACAGTACGGGATAAGAACGGGCTACCTGTTCAGGTGCAGGTTCATATGCATAGCCTTTTTTTATCTAACCGATGAGTTTCTGTCATCCTAACATAGACTCGGGTAACTAGAACGGTTATCTCTGTCAGAAAACATGCAAAATGCTTATTAACCTTTCACTCGACCTAACCAAACATTAGATAATGGTTAGGAGGAATTCTAGATTCCAAATCTAGAGTCAAAACACGAGTTTGGCTAATTCAGTGGTAATTCAGTGACACAATACAGAACAACTGTAAAAGCAATCCACACACAGGAAACTTGACTACGGATATCCGATATGTCAGGTTCTCAAACCAAAGCCGAATGCTAAAACATTAGCACGCGTTTGTTTGTCTATGGTAGAATTTGCATGCCAAAGTACCCCGGATTAACAATTTGCTAAAACACGTACATTTGACAGTAACAAACACTTTGTATGTTATTAACATGTTGTGTGTTATCTTTTTGCACCTGTTTGCCATGCGGGTCGAGCCTGATCCCTAGGCCGAATAATATTATGGTTCAACACCCTAATCATCAATCACAGGGTCCAATGCCCTAATCATCACTCACAAGGTAACGCCCTATCTAGTGAAAGCGTGCATCGAGTTCCATTTCTTCGGTTTTTCCCTAAACTCACGGTGAGTTAGAGCGAATAATAACCGAACGCGAATCGATTGGAATTCGATCATTTGTAATTTATATTTTATTGTATTTACGAGAGCATTGTAAGGATTTTATTTTGTACATTCATTCTGTAAGAATTCCAGTCAGTGAGCGAAACGGTCCGAGAGTCGAATTAATCGAATCGGTCTAATGCTTGCCTAGACACAGGTAAATCCAAGATCTCACGGTTCTGGTTCACGCAGGGATTCAACATCTATGGTTTGATGAACTGTAACGCGAGATTGTGAACCAATTCCTTGACACACAGATTTACTTCTCTCTCGGCTTCTCAACCGATATTGTTTGATTCATCGAACTTACGGTGTCAAAACGTGCGAGCCGAGCGCAACTTAATCCATGCGGTAAATAATAAAACATGCAAGCCTAGCAAACCAGAGTACCGAAATGGCGTGCGAGATATAGGCTCGCACGTAACATGAACCCCCGAAACACGGACTTTCCGGTTCCGTACAAATCAATGTCTTAATGACAAACTAAGTGTTCCATACCCCTAGACCCGTGTAACTTATTCGCCCTCGACCTACGAGTCGTAAAATGATAAGTGGCGACTCCTTCTCTCACGCGTGTCTGCCACGCGTACCCACGAGAAAGTGAACACTCCCAAGCCACGCAATCCAAAAGCGCGCAATGCGGGCCCCGACGAGAGTCCACATTCGGGTTCATACAATGGGATACCTCCACTATGTCAGGGTTATCTCAACACGAAGAAACATGAATGGTCATTCCTCTCTCACGGATCTATGGAAAGGTTCACATTTCTATGACTATCGCCTTTGTATAAACTCCGTCAGGAAATCTTAAGCCAAAAGCCAGTTGAGCCATCTCATTGGCCTCTTGGCTCCTATCTCGAGGGACATGCCTCAAGATTACACCACCAAGCTTGTCTATTGACTAGTTTGCGAAGGCATAATATGGGGCCAAGGCGAAACTAGTGCATTTGTATTCTCCGCTTAGCTGCTTCAAGACCAACTGAGAATCTTCGATTATCTCAACCTTAGTGGCTTTAATTCCAACAATATTTCCAGTCCAATAATTAGAGCCTCGTATTAGCTTGATTATTTGTCATATTTGGCTGATTTGAATTGAAGAAACGAGTCCCCCTCCTTTTCATAACTAGGACGACACCAACCCCTGCATTGTTGTGAGTGTTAAATCCATCAAAATAGAGCTTCCACATGGATACATTAGCTGTAATTTGATACATTCATTGATTTTCGGCAAAACATCCAAGCATGAATGATCAACCAAAAAAAACGCTAGAACTTGGCCTTTAGCAAACTTTTGGGATAGATAAACCAAAATTAACTCACCCGTGTCCGAGCTCCATTTTTTACTATTCCTTTAGGAACCAATCTCATGAAGCATATATTTAATGACATCAGTCTTTGAGATCATATAATCAACACTATAAAGCAAATAATGATTAAATTTATTTACTGCTAATACAATACGAAACACTTTTTTTCGATGGGGAAATAATTACATTCAGCTTTATCCAACACCCTGCTTATATTTTACATGCTCGGTCTTTCCCTTGAGGGTTGTTTTGTGCAAGAAGGCATCTTATAGATGCATCTGCTGCATAAATGAACAAGAAGTACGGTTCACCGCTCCTTAGTGCCATCATGACCTGCGGTGTCGTTCAATAATCTTTCAACTTCTTAAAAGCATGATCTTGTTCTGTCCATCCAAATTCCTGTCCATCTTTCAGCTTTAACATTGGAGAAAATACCTTTATTTTCCTTGCAGAATTACATATAAATCGCCATAGAAAATAAATTTGGCCCAAGAACTGCTATAATATTGTCTTATTACGAGGCGATTTGGCATCAACAATGGCTCGAGCTTTATTCTTGTCCATCTCTATTCCTCGATGAGAATTTGCCCAATGAACTCCGAAGGCACATTTTAACGGATTCATTTTTCAAGCCATGCGCAAGATGGTGGTCTCGTGCTTCAGACATTACCACGACGTCAACAACGTAGATTTCCTTGAATTTCCGGACCACACCATGAAAAATAGTGCTCATGGCCCGCTGGTATGTGGTTTCGGCATTTCTCAATCCGAATGGCATTACAACCCATTCGTATGCACTGATCAATCCCGGGCATTGAAAGGACGAAACTGAGATATCCTCCTGGCGTTATAGATCTAATTAGCTCTGGAGTGCCCACCCATGAATGAAGAGAATCTAATGTCTGGCGGCTCCATCGACGAGGAAGTCCGCTGACAGTATTGGAGCCTCATCTTTCAGAGTCGCCATGTTCAAATTCTGAAAGCTATAAAGACTCGAATCTTGTAGTTCTTCTTCACCGCCGGGACTATATTCAATAAACACTTCACATACCTAGCCATTCTTATAAACCGGCTGGGTGAAGTCTTTCTGCTTCCTCCATGACTTGGAGAACGATATAATCTACCATCTTCTGAGGTCGTTGCTTAAATGCTTGGGCCCTTCCTTAGTTGGGAGACGGTGCTCCCATGCTTCCGGTCCCATCCAAGCATTTAAGCATAACTTCGAGCGAAATAGTCTCGGAACCCCATTAATAAAAGCAAATATTCTTTTCATAATCTTACTGCTATAGATTAATTGTTTGAGTGGGCAATTGCACGCGTCGACCAAGAAATGACAATTGCACGCGCTCTTAGAATAGGATCAAAATCCTCCTACTTTAGACATAGGTATAGATGACCAACAAATGGGTTATATAGTGAGTATATGGAGCAACTAATATCATGTATCAACACAACTATATACATTTGTAAAAAAGTCTAATGAAAATAATGACTAGAAAATTCGAGATCTGACTGTGGTAGGCTGTGCAACACCTTTACACTTTCAAAATTCACATTTCTTTCTTTTGGTCGTTCCGAGCCGGACTGTGAATCCTACAATGGTCAGATAAAACTCACCATCTCGAGGTCGAATCCTCGAGCAATGATACCCTATTCTCCATCCGTTGCCTACATGCTATGTGCATATTTCTCAATGAAGCCACACGTTAAAATCAAGCTTCAAACATTTTAGATGTAGAAAATACAATGTGGAGCATTGATATCTAGGGCTCCCATTAACTTAGAGCTTGTTTGTAAAGGAGGTTAAGAGAAGGGAAGGGAAAATTGTATAAAATTTTCAGAAACTCCCATACAACTTTCACTTCCCTCCCTTTTCCCTTCTCCATGATTCCCTAAATCCAAACAAAGGGTTAAGGAAATCACTCATGTAAGGATTATGCAGTGCTTGTTGATTAAATAGTGGCTAAAATTTGAAGCTAAATTGTTAGACATCTCGCTTATACTGGTCAAATTCAATTAATAAATGTTGTTATGTTTAGCACAACAAATCAATGGTGCTCCCACTATATTCTTTCCAAGAGGGGAGGAGGCTTGAGCATCAGAGTTCTTGCTTACTAGAACAAGGTTTGTACTATGAAGAATGTATGGTGCTTGTTACTTAATGTTGGCTCTTTATGGGTGGTTTAGGTTCAGAAATATCTTGTAAGATGGGGATCATTTTGGTCACTGAAAGTTCCAAATGATTGCTCGTGGAGCTGTAAGGGGAGTTCTTTTAAGTGAGGCAAGGCAGTCTATGGATCCTTCGGTTATCTACAAAGTTGGAATAGAGAAAATATTTTCTTCTGGTTTGATGCATAGCTCCCAGGTGGTTGAATGATCGTTTGAGATAAGATGGGTTGAAGGGGTGGTGAAATACATCGATCATATCTGGATCGAGGGCAACTGAAGGATACACATCGACTGTTCAGAGTAATTTTAATTTTGCCAAGTTGAGAGTTCTGTTTGTGCCTGTTTAAATCTAGAATGGCAGAATATCTCAATTTCCCAAGAGTTGATGTATAGTTTTGTATATGCCCTATGAATTGGGGCTTTTCTTCATTTGGATATGTGCAGAGTTATGTAAATTCTTTGATCTTATTAATGAAGTTTACTACTAATCCAAATCCAAATCAAAATCCAAATATATATACTAGACGCTTACCCGCACTTAGTGTGGAGTTCTTTAATAAATAACATTTTTATTAATTTATAGTCAATACATAGATTCTATAAATTTAATCATGTTAAATTTATGGGTAAATTGCACCGGTGGTCCAAAATATTTTACAAATGTTTCATGATGGTCCAAAAAGTTTTTTTCGCTACATGATGGTACAAAATGTTTTAAAGTTGTTTCATGATGGTACAAACCGTCAACTCGAGCTTGACGCCGTCAAGCCGATGCTGACGTGGCTAATACGTGTCACCTCCTTGCTGACGTGGCCGAAAAATTTTAAATAATTCTAAAAATTTTAAAATTTTAAAACTTTTAAAAAAAATTTAAATTTTAAAAACTTTAAAAATTAAACTAATTTAAAAATAATTTAATATTAAATTTAAAATAATTTTAATTTTAAATTTTCATAAAATTATTTTTAAAAATAAAAAAATTATTTAAAAAAATTTAAAAAAAATTTAAATAATTAAATTTTTTAAAAATAATTTTCAAAATTTTCAAAATTTTAAAATAATTTTTTTATTATTTTTTCAAAATTTTTACTCTTTTTTTGTATTTTTTTAAAAAATAAAAAATATTTTAAAATTTTTAAAAATAATTTTAAAATTTTCAAAATTTAAAATATTATTTTTATTTTTTTCAAAATTTTTACTCTTTTTTGTATTTTTTTAATTATTTTTTGTATTTTTTTGGACTTTTTAAAATTTTATTTTGTCTTAAATGACGTGGCGCACTATAATTGGTTCCATGTAACAAAAATGACACATAGAACGCGCCACGTCAGCAAAATGTTAACGGCGTCAGGCCAATTGATGGTTTGTACCATCATGAAACAACTTTGAAACATTTTGTACCATCATGTAGCGAAAAAAACTTTTTGGACTATCATGAAACATTTGTAAAACATTTTGGACCACCGGTGCAATTTACCCTAAATTTATTTTGTGTCCGAATTCAACTATCATTGTCTAATGTACAATACTTCTAATAGGTATTTTTTAAAATTAAAATATAATAAAATAACGAAAGAAATCAATTGACTAAAAAATATGAGGGAACCGACAGCTTCTTTCTTTCTCTCTTATTTTTTTGAAAGCGAACCGATAGTTCATCCAAAGAGAGAAGGTGGAGAAAGAGAGAAGGTGTTGTGAGATAATGTGTTAATGGATAGTTATTTTTGTTAATTTACAATAATACCCTTAATTAAATGGTTGTGATAAATCCAAACAATACAATAAGGACAATTTCGAGAAGCAAAAGTTAGACAAACTAATTTGCTTCTCACATAGTAACAATAACACATATATTTATATATATACTAGTTTTTCTTTACCTGCGCATTGCACGAGACTTTTATTACAAGCATAATTTTATTTACCTATTCAAATTTTATTATTTTTAGTTAAATTTCAAGATTTTAATTAAGGTTTAATTCTTTTTTCTATAGTATATAATATCTAGTAATTTTATGTAAATATCTTAAGGAATTGTGATTAACTCACATATTACTATTATATCATAGAAGTGATGTAACTTTTTCAAGATTATTATTTCTCCAATTCGAAATTAGTATGCCAAGTTTTGAGGCTAATTTTGTGACTATCTTAAATTTTGAGGATATGTATTAAAGTTAAAATATTTCACGTCCAAATATATTTATGCATATATATTAAAATTATTAAGTATTTTTACTTAAAATTTGGCCCGTTTGGTTTGATAGTAACATTCTAAAATAAGATTTTGATTTTGAAACTTAGCTCAATTTTGACCGTTTGTTGCAACCTGTGGACCCCACAATTTCTACAATCCCTGTTGAATGTTTGACTGGTACGATTACTAACCCGGCCCCCCTCCTCCTCCCCTAATTCCTTCAGACCCGCTCTGCATCATTCATCAGCCGGCCCACCTCCTTCCCCCCGCCCCTCTTCCTTCTCTAATCGATAGCTTTGCCGAATTCTTTCTCCAGGTGAGTTGTTGTGCATCCCATTTCCGCACTCGTCAGATTCGCGTGCATCCGGCCCCCTCCCCCATCTCCTACATTTCCTCCCCTGTCAGTTCGAGCAGCAAAGTTAGGCGCCAAAATCCAAGCCCCTATCACTGCCATCTCATTTTAAGAGGATCGATTGCAGTTTCACGGTTCCATACCCAAATCTAAGGTAATTTCTCCGCCACATTTTACTCCAAAAATCCTTTCAATTCTATCTGATAATCTGTGATAGGGTTAGGGTTGCATTTCACTTGTCTGTTGTGAGTAGAGGTGGCCCTATGTTGGTCGATTTTTTGCAAGAAATTTGGGACAGTAGGGAGATGGAATGGTTGTGCTTGTGAATTTGCTTGTTGGGAATTGGTGTATGCCCTAGAGGCAATCTGTCATCAATTCTGTAATATGACATATATTTCATTATAATACGAGGCATTTATGTTATTGTGTGGGTTGCGCTGAATATTAATTTTACACAATAACGTCCTTGGAATAGTAGTTTCAACAGGCATCAAGTGTGACTTGATTGTGAGATCCTATAATGACTGAACACTATTCCTAAATGTCCCTAGTCAAAGTATTATCGTTAATTAGGACAACGATAATGCGGTTAGACTAGTGTGGGTGTAGATTGATGATCAAATCTCACAGGTCATGGATGTGGAGACATCGAGTCACACCGCAGGTATACATTAAGAGTAATGTGTACTGGACTGACCCGTCATGAGACTGCTACATGGGTTGTTACGTGACTGTCATTAGCAGATCTCAAAGTGACTATGGTGCTGTGGTCCTTTGACTTGAGGTCATCATAGTTTCCTACATGTAATGTCGTATACTTTGATACTGTCAAATGCCACCGTAACAGGCTGATTATAAAAATAATTATTGGGTATACCACAGAGCATGGAAAGGAATGTGAGTGACCAAGATAGGATTTGTCCCTCGTACGTAATGGGAGTGATATCTCACGGCCGCTTGGTGGGCAGAGTTTATAAGTGTATGCATACCCAAATGAGTCGATATAGGGATATCGATCTCATTTGTTCTGATAGACTTACCCGGTAAACCAAGAAAAAGAGATTGAGCCATACAAGGATGACAACAACCATGCCTTGGGCTCAATAGAGATATAGAGGACAAAGGGATTATACTGTACGGTAACATAAGTCACAAGGTTCGTCGAAAAATTGACTTTCTGATTACTTGAGTAGCAGTGATGCATTGCTAGATGCTACTCACTGTTTGTAGTATTGAAATAGAGATTTCGATATTACTGTCAACGTAATTGGGAACCTACAAGGTCACACACTACAACCAAATCAACGAGATGGTTTTGAAACACTAAATCTGTCTAATAGAGATTAGACGAGTTACGGTGCGATTAGTTAATCGGATATTTAATGAGATTAAATCTGCCGATTAATTGGACTCGATTAATTAGATTAATTGGACCCGATTTATACACGAAACAAAGGCACACGAGGCTCGAATCAGGGGCCACACTGCACACACATGCAAAGCCACCTGTGGAATTTTGCATGGAGGCCAAGTGCCTTCCATGTGTCCGTATGCATGGATGCCATGCATCATAAGCCTTCCATTCATGTGCTTATATATAGAAGCACAAATGGAATGGCTGAATATGATGACGGCATGAATATATATACATATATATATATATATATGTACGAACATGTATATATGTGTGCATATGAGTATAAGTGTATAAGTCTAAATCGGAAAGTCCGATTTGTAGAGTCCATTAGTTTGGAGTCGCACTGGTGTTTCCTTCGAGCATTGGTCGCTAGCACCGCTGATCTCGAAGACTCGTCGACGAAATCGGTGTGGATATCGGTAGAGGCGTCACGCGTGGGACGCTCGATCGACGGTTTAAAAGATTTCAGGTACGCTTTATCTATTCCCATTCTACTAGTAGGTCTTGGGATCTAGTTTCACGGGTAGGAAATTTTGAATTTCTATTCCTTGTAAGCTTCCGTAGGCCCCGTGAAACAAGCAATTGGTATCAGAGCCTAGCTAGTTAGAATCTGAATAGATAGAAGTATGAAATAGGATTTTATGCTTGTTACATGTGTGCTTAGTGCTAACATGACTGTTAGACTTGGACTAGGCTATAGTTGTGTTAGTATAATGGTTGTACTTGCATGATTGTTAGTGGTATAATTGTTATACATAAGAACTATTATGTAATAGTTACATAATAGTATATGGTGAGATCGATTTAAATATTGTTAAAATCCCTCAATAATATTAAGTCCATAGCCTTCCATCGTGTAACGCTCGTCAAGACCAAGATCGTTAAGTGTGTAGACCTAGCCCTCACAGGATGCCCTCATCTATCCTAGTAAGGCGTGGTGTTTACCGATGGGTCGGACTTAACTGAGCAAGCCTAATAGGATTAGGAGTTCAGAGGCAAGGAGTTGGGCATCAATCTACAAGGTAGATTGGAATAAGGTGTTATTCACCCAACTAACCAAGAGTTGCATGTGATGCAATTGGGAAAGAGGGTTCCCTACCTAAATAGCCAGTTCTGGGAGTTTCAGCCCTCGCTGACTCAGAACTTGGTGAAATATGGATCTTGGACCGCTATGAGAATGAGATTCTCCGAATCAATGGTGAGGGTCATTGATTTGATAAAAATAGTGGGAGCAATATTTAATAAAGTCCTCATTAAATATTGCTATGTCATAATACTTATTCTGTGTATTTCTATGGTAGTTTCCATGGCAGCAAACACATCTAGTGCCTTCTGTTTGCGATCAATCCTTGATAAGGAAAAACTATCCGGGAATAATTTCCTGGATTGGTACCGTAACTTGAGAATCGTTCTCACTTAGGAGAAAAAGTTATATGTCTTGGAGCAACCTCTTCCTGCGCCACCGCCTAATAATGCCACCCAAACTGAGAGAGATGCTTATAGGAAGCATCAAGATGATGCCGTGAGCGTCGGATGTCTCATGCTAGCCACCATGGATCCGGAGCTTCAGAAGCAACACGAGCACATGGGGGCGTACGATATGATCGTACATCTCAAGCAGCTCTATCAAGAGCAGGCCCGGCATGAGCGGTTCGACATATCGAAGGCACTTTTTCCGGCAAAGTTGATTGAGGGCAGCCCGGTAGGTCCTCATGTACTTAATATGATTGGGTATGTGGAGACTCTGGGACGACTAGGATTTCCTCTAGGTCAAGAGTTGGCCACAGATTTAATCCTGCAATCGTTGCCCAACAGTTATAGTCAGTTCGTCATGAACTATAATATGAATGACTATAACAAACCATTGCCTGAACTGCTTGGCATGTTGAGAACAGCTGAGCAGGATATCAGCAAAGGGACACCTGTTCTGATGGTCCACAGGACCAAGAAAAAGGGCAAAGGCAAGAAGGCTAAGGGTGCATCCAAGTATGACTCGGGTGCATTGAAGCCCGAGGCTAAAGTGGCAAAGGATGATTACTGCTTCCATTGTGGCAACAGTGGCCATTGGAAGCGGAATTGCAAGGTATACCTGGAGGAGTTGAAGAAGAAGAAGGGAAGTGAGACTTCCACTTTAGGTATCCATGTTATAGAGATCAATGTATCTACTGCTTCTACATCTTGGGTATTGGATACCGGGTGTAGTGCTCACATTTGTGGAAATGTGCAGGATCTAAGAAACAATAGATCGTTGGCAAAGGGCGAGGTGGACCTATGAGTTGGAAATGGAGCAAGGGTTGCTACATTAACTGTAGGGACTTATCACCTGTCTTTGCCTACTGGGCTTGTACTGGATCTTGACGACTGTTATTATGTGCCTACTATTAGTAGAAACATAATATTTGTTTCTTGTTTGGACAAGAAGGGATTTTGTTTCACTATCAAGAACAAGTGTTGTTCTATGTACATGGATGATGTATTTTATGGCAGTGCACATTTAAGTAATGGTCTGTATATTCTTGATCTAGACAAGCCCGTTTATAACGTGGAAACCAAACGGCTCAAGTCCAACGATTCGAACCCGACTTACCTCTGGCATTGTCGTTTAGGCCATATTAGCGAGAATCGCATCTCCATACTCCATAAGGATGGATTACTGGACTCATTTGATTTTGAATCAATCGAGACATGCGAACCTTGTTTAATGGGGAAAATGACTAAGGCCCCTTTACTGGAAAGGGTGAGCGAGCTAGTGATCTTTTGGCCCTCATACATACCGATGTATGTGGACCAGTGAACAAGCTTGCTAGAGGTGGGTATCTCTACTTCATTACATTTACTGATGATTTCAGTAGATTTGGATATGTGTATTTGATGAAACACAAATCCGAATCCTTTGAAAAGTTCAAGGAATTTAAGAATGAAGTGGAGAATCAGTTAGGTAAGAGTATTAAAGTTCTTCGATCAGATCGAGGAGGTGAATATTTGAGCTATGAGTTTGCTGACTATCTTAGACAGTGTGGGATTCTATCCCAACTGACTCCACCTGGTACACCACAGTGGAATGGTGTAGCTGAGAGGAGGAATCGAACTTTATTGGATATGGTTCGATCTTTGATGAGTCATGCAGATTTACCGGACTCCTTCTGGGGATATGCTCTACAGACAGCGGCTCTCATATTAAACCATGCTCCGTCGAAATCAGTTGAAAAGACACCATATGAGATGTGGTATGGGAAACGTCCCAATATGTCTTTTCTAAAGATATGGGGTTGCGAAGCTTACGTGAAGAAATTGTCTTCGAATAAGCTTGGCCCTAAATTGGATAAATGTTACTTTGTAGGGTATCCTAAGGAAACACGAGGATACTATTTCTATAATCCCACCGATGGCAAAGTGTTTGTCGCTCGAACTGCGGTATTCCTTGAGAAAGAGTTTATCTTCAAAGGAACAAGTGGGAGGAAATTATGACTTGGGGAAGTTCTACCACAAAATGACATTGACCAATCGACGGGTAAGGTTGCAGAACAACTACAAGGTGTTGTGGTACAATCTTCTACACAGGTGACACAGGAGCCTCGTAGGTCTGGTAGGATACGTCATGAGCCCGAGAGATATGGATTTCTCATGACTCAAGATAATGATGTATTGTTCGTAGATAATGATAAGCCTACAACCTATGCGGAAGCCGTGACAGGCCCAGACTCCGAGAAATGGCTGGATGTCATGAGATCTGAGATGGAGTCCATGTACACTAACCAAGTATGGACTTTGGTTGATCCACCTGAAGGGGTAAAACCTATTCGGTGTAAGTGGGTTTTCAAGAAGAAAACCGACGTGGACGGTAATGTGATTACCTTTAAGGGTCGACTAGTGGCGAAAGATTTCAAACAAGTTCATGGTGTTGACTATGACGAAACCTTTTCCCCGATGGCTATGCTTAAATCTATCAGGATCTTGCTTGCAATTACAGCTTACTATGACTATGAGATCTGGCAGATGGACGTCAAAACTGCTTTCCTGAATGGAAGGCTCCTCGAGGATGTGTACATGACACAACCTGAGGGTTTTGTCGATCCACAAAGTGCCGGAAAGGTTTGTAAGCTGCAACGGTCTATTTATGGACTGAAGCAAGCTTCTAGGAGCTGGAATCTTCGCTTTGATGATGCAGTCAAAGAGTTTGGCTTCATTAAGAATGAAGATGAACCCTGTGTTTACAAAAAGGTTAGTGGGAGTGCAGTGATCTTCCTGATGTTGTATGTAGACGACATACTTCTGATCGGAAATGACATTCCTTCCCTACAGTTTGTGAAGACTTGGTTGGGAATGTGTTTCTCCATGAAAGACTTAGGCGAAGTTACCTATGTGTTAGGTATCAAGATCTATAGAGATAGATCCAGGAGAGTCCTTGGCTTAAGTCAGAGTGCATATGTAGATAAAGTGCTTCGGCGCTTTAGTATGCAGGATTCTAAGAAAGGATCGCTGCCTATGTTACATGGCATAAGCCTTTCAAAGGCTCAGAGTCCTTCTACTTAGGAAGAGAGGGATCGCATGAGTAGGATTCCATATGCATCAGCTATTGGATCCATCATGTATGCCATGTTATGCACTCGACCTGATGTCTCGTATGCTTTGAGCATGACAAGTCGGTACCAATCAAATCCAGGTGAGAGACACTGGATCGCAGTAAAGAACATCCTTAAGTACTTGCGAAGGACTAAGGAGATGTTCTTGGTATATGGGGGCGAAGAAGAGCTCGTTGTAAGAGGTTACACCGATGCTAGCTTCCAGTCCGATAAGGACGATAGTAGATCGCAATCAGGGTATGTGTTCTGCCTCAATGAAGGTGCTGTGAGTTGGAAGAGTTCCAAGCAGGAGACAGTAGCCGACTCCACCACAGAGGCCGAGTATATCGCTGCCTCTAATGCCGCAAAAGAGGCCGTTTGGATCAAGAAATTTGTAACAGAACTTATTGTGGTTCCGAGCATCGCAGACCCAGTGGAACTCTATTGTGACAATAATGGAGCCATTGCGCAAACTAAAGAACCCAGGTCTCACCAGCGATCCAAACATATACTCAGGCACTTCCATCTCATTCGCGAGATTGTCGACAGAGGAGATGTGAAGATATGCAGAATACCAACAGATGAGAATCTCGCAGATCCACTTACGAAGCCTCTTGTACAGCGCAAGCACGAGGCTCACATTAGATCCTTAGGCATTAGGGATATGCCAGATTGGCTCTAGTGCAAGTGAGAGATTGTTGGGAGTTGGTGTATGCTCTAGAGGCAATCTGTCATCAATTCTGTAATATGACATATATTTCATTATAATACGAGGCATTTATATTATTGTGTGGGTTGCGCTGAATATTAATTTTACACAATAACGTCCTTGGAATAGTAGTTTCAACAGGCATCAAGTGTGACTTGATTGTGAGATCCTATAATGACTGAACACTATTCCTAAATGTCCATAGTCAAAGTATTATCATTAATTAGGACAACGATAATGCAGTTAGACTAGTGTGGGTGTAGATTGATGACCAAATCTCACAGGTCATGGATGTGGAGACATTGAGTCACACCACAGGTATACATTAAGAGTAATGTGTACTGGACTGACCCGTCATGAGACTGCTACATGGGTTGTTACGTGACTGTCATTAGCAGATCTCAAAGTGACTATGGTGCTATGGTCCTTTGACTTGAGGTCATCATAGTTTCCTACATGTAATGTCGTATACTTTGATACTGTCAAACGCCACCGTAACAGGCTGGTTATAAAGACAGTTATTGGGTATACCACAGAGCATGGAAAGGAATGTGAGTGACCAAGATAGGACTTGTCCCTCGTACGTAATGGGAGTGATATCTCACGGCCGCTTGGTGGGCAGAGTTTATAAGTGTATGCATACCCAAATGAGTCGATATAGGGATATCGATCTCATTTGTTCTGATAGACTTACCCAGTAAACCAAGAAAAAGAGATTGAGCCATACAAGGATGACAACGACCATGCCTTGGGCTCAATAGAGATATAGAGGACAAAGGGATTATACTGTACGGTAACATAAGTCACAAGGTTCATCGAGAAATTGACTTTCTGATTACTTGAGTAGCAGTGATGCATTGCTAGATGCTACTCACTGTTTGTAGTATTGAAATAGAGATTTCGATATTACTGTCAACGTAATTGGGAACCTACAGGGTCACACACTACGACCAAATCAACGAGATGGTTTTGAAACACTAAATCTGTCTAATAGAGATTAGACGAGTTACGGTGCGATTAGTTAATCGGATATTTAATGAGATTAAATTTGCCGATTAATTGGACCCGGTTAATTAGATTAATTGGACCCGATTTATACACGAAACAAAGGCACACGAGGCTCGAATCAGGGGCCACACTGCACACACTTGCAAAGCCACCTGTGGAATTTTGCATGGAGGCCAAGTGCCTTCCATGTGTCCGTATGCATGGATGCCATGCATCATAAGCCTTCCATTCATGTGCTTATATATAGAAGCACAAATGGAATGGCTGAATATGATGACGGCATGAATATATATACATATATATATTATATGTACGGACATGTATATATGTGTGCGTATGAGTATAAGTGTATAAGTCTAAATCGGAAAGTCCGATTTGTAGAGTCCATTAGTTTGGAGTCGCACTGGTGTTTCCTTCGAGCATTGGTCGCTAGCACCGCTGATCTCGAAGACTCGTCGACGAAATCAGTGTGGATACCGGTAGAGGCGTCACGCGTGGGACGCTCGATCGACGGTTTAAAAGATTTCAGGTACACTTTATCTATTCCCATTCTACTAGTAGGTCTTGGGATCTAGTTTCACGGGTAGGAAATTTTAAATTTCTATTCCTTGTACGCTTTCGTAGGCCCTGTGAAACTAGCAGCTGGTGCCTTTGTTTATTGGTTACTGGCTGCCGCTTCTGTTTGTTACGCTAAGCTGCAGATTACTCTTTACAATGGTGCCTATGAACTATATGTTGTTGCTATGATTCAATTAATTGAGTTTACTATCACCGTTTATACTCGTTTAATCCTTGATTACGAGCTCCTCTTGCCCAAAAACTATACATAATGCCATGTTCAAATTTTCCTCTGAACAATAGAGTTAACACTCCTAAAACTGATGATTGTGGCTTGGATTGATTGTGAGGACCCTTAACATGTTTGATGGAATGTCTATGAGAGCATAACATCATTGCTTGACTTAAAAGGATTTTCTTTCTTTCATCATAGTCCGTATTTTTATTTATTTCCTTCGATTTGGCCAGTAACATATCAATTAAACTATTCATCTTTACATTAATTTCAATACATGTGAGTTTCACCTAACTTGTCTAGAACATGAGGTCGCACCGAACGGTGTTTCCCATTAAGTCAATCATTTTAATGTGTGCTGCCTTGGAACATAGTGTGCATATGGCCTCGCTTTGGCATTCTTTCTTTACATTTATCTATCAATGTGTGTAGTCCCAAATCAAGTTTGAATTCCTTAATTGTATGTGTCTTGCCTGTGTGAGTGTGTATTTGCCTAGTTAACCTTTATTGTTGTATGTGCATTATAAGTTATCGGTACTGCTCTGCAACTGAGATGGCTCCCAAGGGTGAAGGCATAGTTGAGTGGACAGACGAGCTTGAGAGTGTTTTCATTGACATCATGGTCGATAAATTCCAAAGGACGCATACATCAAGTTGGAAATGGAAGGACTAGGGATAGATGAGTAGGAAACTAGAAGAGAAATTTCCAGGTGTGATTCTTGGCGCCGACAAGGTGAAAACAAAAGCACAAAGGCTGAAGACACAGTACACTCGGTTCACAGAGCCGATTCAGCACACTGGAGTAGGTTGGGATGGGCCGACCAACACCGTGAAGGCAAATCCTGATATTTGGGACAAGTTTATCAAGGTACTCTACCGCTTACTCTTTAAAAATTTGCCTATTTCACACAAAGTCGTTACTAAGTATTGCATGTGTATAACATGTAGAGGCACAGCAACTTCAGGACTTTTCGATCGAAAGGATGCAAGCATTATGAGGCCTTAAAACTGATGTGCAAATCTAATATAGCATCAGGGGGCCTACGAATTTCTTCAACCGACCCACCTCAGAGCCCCCGATCCTATGCATGCATAGAAGAGGAATTTCTAGCATCACGGAACAGTCGTGGCAAAGAGCCTATCGATCTTGCAGAGGGCTCCGCTGACAGTGATGATCCAACTCATGAAGCTGATGAACCTGTCGTTACAGGGTCGAGGCGGTGAGTGAGAAAGAGAGGTTCGATCACTAAAACGCAGTTGCAGGAGTTGATCAACTTGTACAGGGAAAGTAAGACCAAGAAGGACAAAGCGAAAAATTCTACCCCTTCGGAGTCAAAGAGCAAGTCAGTGATGGGCCCCGAGAAACCAGCATGGGACAACATCGTCGAAGCCATGGATGTCCTCAATAAAATGAAGGGAACAATTTCCGTACGCGAGTATCTCGCCGGTACAGCATGAATTACGGAGGATGACCGATGGCGACAGGCGTTCGTTTGCATGTACGATGAAGCTAGGCGCGAATGGTTGCGCAGCCTTGTTCATCCTTAAACGGCTGAACGTTTCTCCTCATATGTATTTGTTATTTTCCGTTTTTCTATTATGACATTAACTAAACCCTTGTTTTGTATTTGTTATGTTTGAACTTGATTAACTTTAATTTGCTTCGTGTGAATATCTGTGATGTGTTCTTCTATGATTTTGATTGATAATGCATTGGATATGTGTTTGAAACATAATTCCCTTCGTCATTTCGTGCTATTTTTTGATAATCTATCATGTTAACGTTTGTCGATATAGCTCGTCAACCTCAATGGAAGAGGAGGATGCCAAGGCATGTGAACTCATCGTGATATGATAATTCATCGAGCGACGATGACAACAATAGCATAGATGATTTGCTCGTCCTTTTGGCTATCCAGGTTGCAACAAACGAACAACAAGTCCCCCATGCACGTCCATGTAGAACTTCGGCACTACGAGGCAGTGAGTACATTAACGAAGTGCTTTCAAATGACACAAGGTGTTACAAGAATTTCAGGATGGACCCTCACGTATTTCATAATTTGTGCGACACGTTAAGAGCAAACTGTGGTATTCGAAATACAAGGAAAGATATGACCGTCGAGGAGATACTTTGAATGTTCTTATTGGTAGTTGCACATAGTACTCGATATGTCGTTGTTGCCGAACGCTTTCAGCATTCTAAGGAGACAGTCTCACGGGTATTCAATTTAATACTTCAAGGAATTCATTCGTTAGTGCCAATGTACATAAGACAGAGGAACGTTGAGGAGTAGCTTGAAATTCGCGGGTGCCGACAATGGTACCCATTCTTTAGGGTAATTATCGTACAACTGTCGAAATGAACTTCTATTCTTTTATTACATGTACTCTAATTCGTATTGATTTTTATTATTACTACAGCATTGCATCGGGGCAATTGATGGGACTCATGTCGATGCTATTATGCCAGCTTCGGTGAGAGGCACGTATCGCGATCGAAACGGTGACATAACACAAAATGTTCTTGTTGTTTGTTCCCATCAAATGATCTTCACTTATGTCATGACCGGATGGGAGGGTTTGGCACACAACTCCAGAATTCTTTCTGATGCCGCAACGTTACCGACATTCTCCGCACCATAAGGCGGTAAGTTGTTATTTTCCATATACCATGTTTTCTTGTCAAGCTCTTATGTATTTCGATAAACATATGGAACTACAGATATATACATTATTTGTACATGTGTGTACGCAGAACAATATTATGTAGTTGATGCGAGCTTTCCAAATATTCCCAGTTATTTAGCCCCTTAAGGACAACGGTATCACCGTAGTGACTTCAATAATGACAATCTTTCAATGACGATGGAAGAGCTGTTTAATCAGTGACACACATCGTTCGTAACGTAATAGAACGGTGCTTCGGTGTCGTCAAGAACAGATTTGGAATACTGCGGTAATATCAAATTCAGACCGCGCCACCAAGGACAAATTGCGCTTGCCTGCTTTATGTTGCACTATTTCATTCGGATCAATAGTTATCACGATAGATTATTTAATGAGTATGGCGATGCGTGGCAATATTATGATGAATTTCGTAATCCACCTCAACAAAATGGAATCCGAAATGATATTGACATGAGCAATAGGGAGATGGATGCATTACGTAACTGTATTGCAAATCAAATATGACATGCTGAAAGAGGAGGAGCCTATTAGTATGAACGGGTGGAGTTGAGAATTAGTTGTAATGGAGTTGTATTATGACGGAGTAATATAAATATTTATGTGTGTAACCCACCTTTTTTACTTTTAATATGTTATTTTGTTTTGTAATGGGTAGAGTTAAGTTAAAATTGTGATTTTAAAATAACACTTGCAAACCAAACACTACATTAACTTCTATTCATTTACTATTTATTCTTATTTAGTTCTAATTATATATTTATATATTAAAATTATTAAGTACTTTTATTTATAAACTCCTAAATTTTTTTTGCTTTTATTATTATTTTAGCACTATTTAATCTTAATATATATTTATAATTATGCCACTATTTATTACACTTTATTCATATATATATATATATATATATATATATATATATATATACTCATAGATATCAATATAGATTTACCTTTTCTCCCATTATATTATAATATTTACCTTTATGACGCTATTAATTGTCTTGTAATCAAGTTTATATATTATATATATATATTATAATCTAGAACAAAATTTTGCGAACTTACCGATTTACTTTTTTGACCCAATTAATTACCATGTAATCAAGTTTATATAATAATAATAATAATAATAATAATAATAATAATCTGGAGCAAAATTTTGCGAACTTACCAATTTTCTGAAACTAGCAGTTGCACTGTGAAGGTTCATCTGCTAATTATTGCGTTATACGAAACTTACAAACAAAATAATAATAATAAATAAATAAATAAGAAGCTTAGACAAAACATTCATAAGACTGAGTTAGAAGATGAAAAAAATAGCAACTTGCGTAATATCCAACATTGTTCTTTTCCAGTAACGGTTATGTCAATAAAGGAAGAGTTCCATTCCGGACTAATAGATCGTAATACATGGAAATATACTAGTCACTTATGGTTGGAACCTCATATCTAAATATCATTTTGTACATCGGACCTCTTCCTACCAAACTTGAGGGTACAAACCATTAATAAAATGGGTTTCAGCAATTTGTCAGCGAGGACAGGCTTATTTCAGAATCATCTCAATTGGACCCAGTCAAGAACAGACAAAAACAAGCAAATGATGTATGTTAGCCTCTTTTAGGTTCACACCTAAAAATTGCTGCAAGTAGCTCCCCGGAGTAGCACATCATCTCCTATAGATGTATTTTGCTAGCGGGAATCTCAAGGTTCGCGCCACCTGATGAAACATCAAGGTAAACAAGTACCAATATCGTAAATTATAGAAGATTCTTTTGGTGAAAGATTTGCAGTAAAGATGAATGGTGGATCTGGTGTGGTTTTAGTAAAGTGATGAAAATGTTACCTTAAGGGCTAGATCTTCAGAAACCATACATCTGTACCGTGTGGAACCCTCAAGGGGGCAGCTTCCTCCTTTAACTAAAATATTGGCATTGCAAAGGCTCGATATTTGCAGGAGAACGTCCGAACTGAGCATGTTATTCTCGCCGCCAATGCCTATCCAATCATCTGGTCCCGCCTCTTCATCTGGTGAACCTTCTGCCACCGATGTAAGGCATTGATATATTGCCAATAGCCTCTCTAATGGGAAACTCCCAGGCCCTTTGGTTAGCAATTCTTCTTCTGCAGTTTCTTGCTGTGCCTTCACTTTATCAGATGACCTGTTCACAAATCATGTAAAAAGAAAAGCTGAATTTTATGCTTTCAAGTGAGATGACACAGTTTCGAAAAGGAAACACATGTTATATATACGACATATTACCACCCAACCTGAACACATTTATATTTAAAAAAAGAAGGAAAATTCGTATCCTAATTTTGATCAAAAGCCCCCCAAATCTCATGATAAAAGGTGTGAAGGTCTTAAATGATTCCGTTTTCTCTTCTTCTTCTTTTTTCCTTCCTATCTTCTTCCAGAATATGAGATAATTGGATCTAAGGATTGATAATATGTTATGCATATATTTGCTCGGATTGGCAGAAGCCAAGTAGAAAGGTAAATGCATAGCCACATATTGCATGAAACCAGATTATATCTCTCTCTCTGTTTGCACCTGAACTACAGTTTTCATAATCTTTTACTAATGATATTTTAGATTAAGAGTTCCTTCCACACGCCATCACTGAAAGGCTATACCAGAACTCGACCGTTTGTTACATCAAAATCTGTAAGGTCAGGTGCACTTGCTTTGGCAACTCAAACATCATTTCCTTAATGTCAGAGAAATTACAAGTTTTGCTTAAAACACTACAAGTAATAACCAGTAATTCATCAAAATTACTCCATAGTAAATTATGGTTGAAAGCAAAGATTAAACTATTTCTTAAGACATTGGAAAGACCAAGCAGAGATGACACTCAAATGCAAGAGAATAATGCTTATTATCACAATTAACCTCAATCCATCATTTAGTACAAGAATATTCTATATATAGAATTTTAATTTAAATTGGTAATGTATTGGATAGATATAAAGAAAGATGTGCAGGCCAGAATAATAATATAAACACTAGCCAATTATCATGTGTAGCATATAACATTAGATTCATGAAAGGCTTGGAATGAGAGAGACCACGTGAACTTACTTCCTCCGACGTTTTCGGCTATCTGACCCACAGTAGAGTCAAAAAGCGATGCATCAAGAGTTGCTGGATTTCTCGAAGCAAGAAATGAGGAGATAAGTAGATACTTTGCAGAAGTGCACATGTGAAAATCCAATTCATTCAACTTTTCAGAACTTGCCAATTTTCTCTTGCCGCCTATCTGCTCAGGCTTCCTACTAGTTTCAGCTTCAGGGAAGAACGAGATTGAACTCTAAATATCTCATTCAGAGCCGAAGAAATCTCTGGCTGAAGATTACTGTATAACCTTCTTTTCATGTCTTCATTAGGGACAGCCCCAGGATCACTTAAAGGCTTGCAGTATTGCATGTACAAAGTTGCAAAAATGGGACATAATTCATCCAACCTTCTAGTGATTCTGCAGAAGGGCCTCAATACAACACTGCCAGGCGCAAACCAATAACAAATGTTGTTTATTAATTAGAAAAATGGAGAAAAGATTCAAGGAAAGATAAAAAGAATAGATAAGAAAACAAAAGTTTCTTACTCAAGAAATGAGGAATACAGCTTCTGATTTGCCTGGTTTCTCAGCAGAATTTGACGAAGATCATTTTCCGCGTAAGAAGGAAAATAAATAGGAATTGGTTCTACACAACTCATGTTTGAGTAAAACATATCTGGTGAAGTACTGCTAATGAAGATCACACCAACCTCGGGAATTTTAAGAATATCATAGAGATTAAATAAGAAAGGTAACAAGCTAGAGGCTTTACCCCACTCCCCCCACTCCCAACTTCTCATTCAAGTTTCATAATCAATCTTCTTCTTCTCGTCGCTCTGACTTGGAAAATTTAGACTTCCCACACTCTCCTTGAGGCTTTTTATCACCCCGGTCAAGGCTTCGCGAAGCAAATAACAAAGTCGGACGGCTTGTCACATCGTTTTGCACTCGAATACCCATTAGCAGCATTCCGGTGGTGCAGTATCAGCTGGTTCAGAATGGATTCAAGAGGATTCTTAGGCTGTAGCATGTTCTGAAGCTCGAGTAGACAAAAGGACGGTTGAGGTGCCTGAATAACTGGAGAATGACACTCGTTTTGCCAGTGGAAGGACCTCCATAAACAAAGAATGGGAGTGTCGGAGAATTCAAAGGACCTAACAGCTGAATGAGGTCAAGAATCTGATTTTTCCTACCGGGAAAAGTAGACAAGAGGACATCTAAGCTAATTGGATCTCCATATACCAAGTCACTGACTGATGGAGAGCATAAATCAACCGCTTCTTCCGTCCCACCCTCAGTTATCTTGTTTGAAGTAGGTGTGGAAGTAGCAGACCGGGTGGATCTTCGGGATACCCGTGGAGATTCCTCTTTAGCCATGCCGCTAAAATCGTTGAAAATGCATACCTTCTGCAGAACCAAATACAATCTTTTAGGAATACGAGAACAAACTTCATTAGCCCAGTAATAAGACATCACAGCAGAAAGACACTAAGACTGACAGGTATTGTCACAGAGCATGTTCCCAGGACTACCATATGCAAAAACCGAGCGCCTTGCAAACAAAAAGAAAGGGGAAATAAGTCTGAAACCCTGAACGACTGACTGCATTTTTACCACACTAAGCTGTGACAGCTGCAACACGTTTTACAGGCTAGATAATAGTTATAGCCATAAATACGTCTAAGTGCCATTACTGATTCAACTCAAACTTCAGGCTAGGAGAATGAATTCTTGCGGCAAAAAGTTGCATATTTTGAAGATAAATCCGGTGCTTCGAATGCAACTGTTGCCTAATCCCATAATGCAAGAAGTCCACATAGCTTGATTAGACCATAACTATAGCTTGTAAAAGCATAGAGCTGAAGAAAGCAATCAAAGAACTAAACCGAATCCTCATTTTCACCACAGTGAATCAAATTGATATATTTCAATGTTGGCATAACGCGTAACTTTCTAAGTAACACGCAAGGAAGCATCTATACGACAATCAAGGACTGCATTTATAGAGACAATCCATCACCTCCAAATTGAAGGAAAGGTTAATACGCCAAATTACCCGCTTCAAGCAAGTCTAATTGAGACAGACATAAAGTTTGCAGCTTTCAGTTCATCCCTCGAATAACCAAGTCTGATTGACTAATACATTGCATTGCCCCCATCAGATACTAACCTTAACCTCACCGATTAATCAAAGACCACCGCCATTAACAAACCCGGAAAAGGTGGAAAAGGAGAAACGAAAATTAAGAACGAAAAAAAAAATCCAATTGAATTAGGAAAGAGGGATGAGTTAGGGTTTACTAGCTTCCCGCCGACAAAATTTTGGAGAGGAAGGCGGCGGTGGATGGGATGGTACACGGTTAATCAGCCGCCATGCCTGCTCGCCGTAGCAGAACGAACAGCGGACAAGCTCAATTTCAAAGTGTTGGGAAAAGTAAAAGTGAGTGAGAGGGATCGAATTTTTGGGTGCGGAGACTAGAGAAGGGACGAGGACGACGCGGCGGGGGCTCGTTCTTCGGCCCACAGCCGGCCGACGGGGAAGGAGGCGGAGTGGAGGAAGGGAGGGAGAGAGAGAGAGAGAGAGAGAGAGAGAGAGAGAGAGAGAGAGAGATTGGGTAGTAGGAGAGTGAGGGTGAGTGACGGAAGAAGGGGTTGATTCAAAATATCAAAAAACAATTGGGGCAATTTTGGAATATCTTACAAGTTCAGGGGAAGATAAAATGGGCCGAGGGTGGAGCTTTTCCCTCCTTTCCAGCCGCCGAGGGCGGGAAAATCGACAAGAAGGAGAGGAGATTCTCTGGATCGGTTTTGAGTTATTCGGTTCGGGTCAATACTTTCGAGGACCGAACCCGAATAAGCGGCTGCGCTGCGGCCCTTATGAAGTCGTTGCTAAAGAAAAGAATCCCAGCAATAAACAAATGGTATTTCTGGACATATTTTTTTTTTAAATATGTCCAGAAATACCATTTGTTTATTGTATCGTATCTAGTGATGATATAACGTACTTCTTGGTAGCTTTTTTCTCTGATAGAGATTTGAATCTCTAAGAACCATATCATAATTACCAGACGATGCTTCCTACATAGTTTATTATTTTGTTTTTTTAATTAATAAATGGTATATGATGCAATAACAATTATTAGAAAATTGTCATTATATAAAGATTTCATTATGCGTACTGTGCATGTCTTACTACATTTACCGTGTGCATTTGATCTAGTAAAATTCACTTGACTAATAATAAATGCTATTGAGTTAATGCAATTAAATTTTAAAAGAAATAATTTATTTCCATAACTAAAAACTACTCATATATATATAGCAAACGTTTTATAAACATAAATATTTATACATACTATGAAATTCATTTGAATAACAATTAAAGTTCTTGAGTTTATGCAATTAAAATTTAGGAACAATTACTTTTATTTTCGCTCTTCTTTAAAAAAAGTAATTTTAGGAATATTTAAAAGTACTTAAAATATAGCAAAACCAAAACTTGTGATTTCTGATAAATTTTTACTTTTGCAAAATTTATATATATCACTTTATGTAGCATTCAAGAGAATACTATGTAATACTATAAATTTTTAAAAAAAATCCAGAACTTGCTAATCTATTTATATATAAGTAAAATCCACTTGAGTAGTAATAAATGTTATTGAATTAATGCAATTAAATATCTTGGAAAAATAATTTAGTTTTTAGTACTAAAAAATACTAATAGATATAGCAAATGTTTTATATCTACAAATATTTACATATAGTAAATATTTATGCAATTAAAAATGAGGAATAATTAATTTTAACTTTCGTACTTCTCTAGAAGAAAGCTTTTACTTTTTGGAAATAAAAAATACTTAAAATATAGGAAAACCAAAGTCTGTGGTTTCTGCTTAATTTGTGTTTTTGAAAAGTCTAGAGAAAACTATCACTGTCATCCCTTTACTTGTACCTTGCCACCACTTAATTCCCTCATCAATTTTTGCCATCAATTTCGCTTAAACGTTGGGGTTCCGTCAATCAATTTAGTCTCAGCCGTCAATGTCACTAACGGATGTCTGACGTGGCTGCCTCGTTGGACAAAACGGTGTCAAAAAAATAATTTTTTAATCTGACTTTCCAAAACTATCACTGTCATCCTTTTACTTTCCTTGAGCCACCAATTTAGTCCCTCCTCAATTTTTGCCACCAATTTGGCCCAAATATTGGGGTTCCATCTATTAATTTCGTCATTGCCGTCAATGTCGCCAACGGATGTCTGACTTATCTGCCTTGTTGGAGAAAATGACGTCAAAATATTATTTTTAATCAGAGTTTCTAAAATAAAGTCGCTTTCGGCAGTTTTTTGAAAATTTATCTATTTATTTATCTATTACTTTAACGGATGAAGGGGTAGACTAGCGAGACCTCCCTAGACCACGGGGGCAGTGGCCGGTCGGGGAGGCCCCAGTCGGTCTCCCCCCCTTTTCTGAATCCCTATGTTTTACTCTTTCAGTGAGGGTGATGCTGCCAATCGAAGGAAGAGATGCATTAGTTCGTTGGAGAGGAGGGAGGTTGCTCGGAAGGGCCTGTGACTGAGCTGCTACGATGGAAGAACACTGGAAAGGGACTAAAGAGGCAACCTGAAATTCGCTATAGGTAAGGGAAATTGAGGTTAGTCGTTAGAGTTGGACACGAGGCTGAACTGGAAATGACTTCGGAGCTCCTGATACTACTAATCGAATAAGGAGACGGATTAGTAGTATCAGGAGCTCTGAAGTCATTCTTAGTTCATCATCGTGTCCAGCTCTAACGACTAATCTCAATTTCCCTTTCCTAAGAATTGTAACGAGTTTCATGTCGCCTCTTCAGTCTCTTTCAAGTGTTTCTCCATTGTAGTAGCTCAACTGCAAGCCCCTTCGAGCAGCCTCCTTTTCTCTAATGAGCTTATGCATCTCTTCTTTCGATTATCAGCATTACCTTCACCAAAAGAGTTAAACAGAGGGATCCGGGAAGGAGGGGAGACCGATCGGGGCCTCTTCGGTCAACCGTTGCCCCTTGGTTTTGGGAGGTCCCGGCGGGCCTACCCTTTCATCCGTTAAAATAAATAAATAATTTTTAAAAAAATTACCAAAAGTGACTTCGTTTTGGAAACTCTGATTAAAAATAATTTTTTGACCTCATTTTTCTAACAAGGCAGCTACGTTAGACATTCGTTAGCGACATTGACGAGGATGACGAAATTAATAGACGAAACTCCAACATTTAGGCCAAATTGGTGGCAAAAATTGAGGAGGGACTAAAGTGGTGGCTTAAGAAAAGTAAAAGGATCACTGTGACAGTTTTAGAAAGTCATATTAGAAAATTATTTTTTTGACACCGTTTTGTCCAACGAGGCAGCCACGTCAGACATTCGTTAGTGACATTGACGGCTGGGACTAAATTGATTGACGGAACCCCAACGTTTAAGCGAAATTGATGGCAAAAATTGATGAGGGACTTAAGTGGTGGCAAGGTACAAGTAAAGGGATGACAGTGATAGTTTTCTCAAAAGTCTATATATGATCACTTTGTATAGCATTCAAAATAACATAATGTAACACTATTAACCTAAAAAAATTAACATAAGTTACTAAATTAATAAATTTATGGTCACATAAGAAAAAAACTTTTGATACGTCATATATGGTCATATCAAACTTTACTCACTAAAAAAAAACCTGAAATAATCCTAGAACAGCAAATTATTCAAAAAATATATATAATAGATATTATAATATTTTTGGGTAAAAAATAATGAGCTATGCATTTATATAAATTATGAAAATTGCGTATAATAAGAACGTGTATTAACAATGCCTAATATATGAAAATTATTATTTGATATTTTCAATTCATCTAATTGTAAGAATTAAATTTATTTTAGAAACTCTGAAAAGTAATTATTAAAGATGAGGTTGTGCAATGCACGAGTTTGAACTCTAGTAATAGTTTATATACTGAGCAAGAACTATAATATGACGGACTGAATTATTGCAAACGCAATAAAGCAATTACCTTCGTACAAATGTTAATTATTAGAGTAAATAGACAATTTCGTCCCTGACTTTCGCACGTTGCATCAATTTCGTCCATGACTTATTTTTTACATCAATTTCGTTCCCGACTTTGCACTTTTACATCAATTTAGTCCCTGATTTTGCACATTTGCATCAATTTAGTCTCTCACTTGAAGGTTACATCAAATTGGTCCTCCACTTTGCACAGTTACATCAATTTAGTCCCTGACTTTATGCAGTTACATCAGTTAGTGGTACAGTTGCATTAATTTGGTCCTTTTTTTGGGTGGATGCATCGATCTGATTCCAATGCGACATCAATTTGGTCCCCTGCCACATCAATTTGGCCATGTCGTTAAGTTTTAATGGTTATGTTGTTAAACGGTGGAAAATGTTACATCAATTTGGTCCTCGTGCTACATCAAATTAGTCCCTTGACCATTTTTTAACAGATCTAACTAAACTCCCATCCATTTGCTACATCAATTTAGTCCTTGGACTATTTTTTAACAGATCTAACTAAACTCCTGCCCATTTACTACATCAATTTAGTCCATGCACCATTTTTTAGCATAGTGAACTAAACTCCCACCTTCCTTCCTCCTTCCCCCAACGAAACAAAGCCATATTGGCCTACTGAATGGTTCAAAGCAAATGGATTGCAAATGGAATGAAGGAAAAAACTTACCAAAATAAAATGAAATTAGAAAAATGACTATATTATTATTATAGACAAAAATGGCTACACAAAAGGTACAGACATGGGCAAAGCAACAACCCATATGCTACACAAAAATGGCTGGTTTGCCAAAAATACCTACACAAAAGGTGTTGGGAAATTGTGTATGCCCTAGAGGCAATCTATAATCATTTTGCAAAATGATATCAGTATTTCATTATAAAATGAGGCATATCAGTTATTGTGTAGATTGCGCTAAATATGTTTTTACACAATAATTTCCTTGGATAGTAGGTTCAATAGGCATCAAGTGTGACTTGATTGTGAGATCCTATAATTCTGAACATTATTCCTAAATGTCCATAGTCCAAGTATTATCGTTAATTAGGACAACGGTAATACGGTTGACTAGTGTGAGTGTTGATTGATGACCAAATCTCATAGGTCATGGATATGGAGATATCAAATCACACCACATGTATACATTAAGAGTAATGTGTATTGGACTGACCCGCCATGAGATTGCTACATGGGTTGTTACGTGACTGTCATTAGCATATCTCAAAGTGACTATAGTGTAATGGTCCTTTGACTTGAGGTCACCATGGATTCCTACGTGTAATGTCGTATATTTTGATACTGTCAAACGCCACCGTAACTGGTTGGTTATAAAGATAGTTATTGGGTATGCCACAAAGCATGGAAAAAATGTGAGTGACCAAGATAGGATTTGTCCCTCCTACGAAACGGGTCGGATATCTCACGGCCACTTGGTGGTTAAGTCTAAAAGTGTATGCATACCCAAATGAGTCGATATAATGATATCGAGCCTTTGCTCTGATAGACTTACCCGGTAAATCAAGAAAGAGAGATATTAAGCATACAAGGATGTCATCGACCATGCCTTGGGCTCAATAGAGATATAGAGGAACAATGGATTATATTAACACGGTAATATAGGTCACGAGGTTCGTCGAGAAATTGACTTTCCGATACTTGAGTAACAGTGATGCATTGCTAGATGCCGCTCACTGTTTGTAATATTAAAATAGAGATTTCGATATTACTATCAACGTAATTGGGACTACAGGGTCACCCACTACGACTAACTTGACGAGATATTTTGAAACAACAAAATTGTCTAATAAAGATTAGATGATTATGGTGCGACCGATTAATCGGATATTTAATGAGATTAATTTGCCGATTAATTAGACCCGATTTATTAGATTTAATGGTGTGCTAAGTGGTTATTTTTATGGAACCACTTGGAGCCAATTATAGAAGAAACATGGGCAATTGTATGATAACACTTAGCTATACACATGGACTAATTAAATGATGTCAACCTAGACTTACACATGTCACTTGGAGCCTTGATTCTCCTTAATCCCCACATCGGTGGGGCTTTGAATTTGTCTTCCCATATTGCTTATAAAAGGGGCAGCATGCTGTTTAGATATAAGAGATATATATACATGTATATGGGTGTTACGTG
>NW_022204104.1:0-27777 GCF_007655135.1 Punica granatum
AAGCCCGAGGAAAGCAGTAAAATGGACGCGAAGTCCGTGGACGCGAAGTCCGTGGACGCGAAGTCCGGAAAGCGATAAAGTGAATAGGCCGAGCCCAAGGAAAGAAGTAAAATGGACGCGAAGTCCGTGGACGCGAAGTCCGGAAAGCGATAAATCACTAGGCCGAAGCCCGAGGAAAGCAGTAAATGGACGCGAAGTCCGGAAAGCAGTAAAGTCACTAGCCGAAGCCCGAGGAAATCGGTAAAACGGACGCTAAGTCCGGAAGCGATAAAGTCACTAGGCCGAAGCCCGAGGAAAGCAGTAAAATGGACGCGAAGTCCGTGGACGCGAAGTCCGGAAAGCGATAAAGTCACTAGGCCGAAGCCCGAGGAAAGCAGAAAAATGGACGCGAAGTCCGTGGACGCGAAGTCCGGAAAGCGATAATACACTAGCCGAAGCCCGAGGAAAGCAGTAAAATGGACGCGAAAGTCCTGTGACGCGAAGCCCGGAAAGCAGTAAAGTCACTAGGCCGAAGCCCGAGGAAGAAGAAAAATGGACGCGAAGTCCGTGGACGCGAAGTCCCGGAAAGCGATAAAGTGAATAGGCCGAAGCCCAGGAAAGAAGTAAAATGGACGCGAAGTCCGTGGACGCGAAGTCCGGAAAGCGATAAATCACTAGGCCGAAGCCCGAGGAAGCAGTAAAATGGACGCGAAGTCCGTGACGCGAAGTCCGGAAAGCGATAAAGTAAATAGGCCGAAGCCCAAGGAAAGAATAAAATGGACGCGAAGTCCGTGGACGCGAAGTCCGAAAGCGATAAAATCACTATGCCGAAGCCCGAGGAAAGCAGTAAAATGGACGCGAAGTCCGGAAAGCAGTAAGTCACTAGGCCGAAGCCCGAGGAAATCGGTAAAACGGACGCGAAGTCCGGAAAGCGATAAATTCACTAGGCCGAAGCCCGAGGAAAGCAGTAAATGGACGCGAAGTTTTCCGTGACCGAAGTCCGGAAAGCGATAAAGTCCTAGGCCGAAGCCCGAGGAAAGCAGAAAAATGGACGCGAAGTCCTGGACGCGAAGTCCGAAAGCGATAAATACACTAGGCCGAAGCCCGAGGAAAGCAGTAAAATGGACGCGAAAGTCCGTGGACGCGAAGTCCGGAAAGCGATAAGTGTAGGCCGAAGCCCAAGGAAGAAGTAAAATGGACGCGAAGTCCGTGGACACGAAGTCCGGAAAGCGATAAAATCACTAGGCCGAAGCCCGAGGAAAGAAGTAAAATGGACGCGAAGTCCGTGGACGCGAAGTCCGGAAAGCGATAAAGTGAATAGGCCGAAGCCCAAGGAAAGAAGTAAAATGGACGCGAAGTCCGTGGACGCGAAGTCCGGAAAGCGATAAAGTCACTAGGCCGAAGCCCGAGAAAAGCAGTAAAGTCACTAGGCCGAAGCCCGAGGAAAGAAGAAAAATGGACGCGAAGTCCCTGGACGCGAAGTCCGGAAAGCGATAAAGTGAATAGGCCGAAGCCCAAGGAAAGAAGTAAAATGGACGCGAAGTCCGTGGACGCGAAGTCCGGAAAGCGATAAAGTCACTAGGCCGAAGCCCGAGGAAAGCAGTAAAATGTACGCGAAGTCCGTGGACGCGAAGTCCGGAAAGCGATAAAGTCACTAGGCCGAAGCCCGAGGAAAGCAGTAAAATGGACGCGAAGTCCGTGGACGGGAAGTCCGGAAAGCGAAAAAGTGAATAGGTCGAAGCCCGAGGAAAGCAGTAAAATGGACGCGAAGTCCGGAAAGCGATAAAGTCACTAGGCCGAAGCCCGAGGAAAGCAGTAAAATGGACGCGAAGTCCGGAAAGCGATAAAGTCACTAGGCCGAAGCCCGAGGAAAGCAGAAAAATGGACGCGAAGTCCGTGGACGCGAAGTCCGGAAAGAGATAAATACACTAGGCCGAAGTGTGAGGAAAGCAGTAAAATGGACGCGAAGTCCGGAAAGCGATAAAATCACTAGGCCGAAGCCCGAGGAAAGCAGTAAAATGGACGCGAAGTCCGTGGACGCGAAGTCCGTGGACGCGAAGTCCGGAAAGCGATAAAGTGAATAGGCCGAAGCCCAAGGAAAGAAGTAAAATGGACGCGAAGTCCGTGGACGCGAAGTCCGGAAAGCGATAAAATCACTAGGCCGAAGCCCGAGGAAAGCAGTAAAATGGACGCGAAGTCCGGAAAGCAGTAAAGTCACTAGGCCGAAGCCCGAGGAAATCGGTAAAACGGACGCTAAGTCCGGAAAGCGATAAAGTCACTAGGCCGAAGCCCGAGGAAAGCAGTAAAATGGACGCGAAGTCCGTGGACGCGAAGTCCGGAAAGCGATAAAGTCACTAGGCCGAAGCCCGAGGAAAGCAGAAAAATGGACGCGAAGTCCGTGGACGCGAAGTCCGGAAAGCGATAAATACACTAGGCCGAAGCCCGAGGAAAGCAGTAAAATGGACGCGAAAGTCCGTGGACGCGAAGTCCGGAAAGCGATAAAGTGAATAGGCCGAAGCCCAAGGAAAGAAGTAAAATGGACGCGAAGTCCGTGGACGCGAAGTCCGGAAAGCGATAAAATCACTAGGCCGAAGCCCGAGGAAAGAAGTAAAATGGACGCGAAGTCCGTGGACGCGAAGTCCGGAAAGCGATAAAGTGAATAGGCCGAAGCCCAAGGAAAGAAGTAAAATGGACGCGAAGTCCGAGGACGCGAAGTCCGGAAAGCGATAAAGTCACTAGGCCGAAGCCCGAGAAAGCAGTAAAGTCACTAGGCCGAAGCCCGAGGAAAGAAGAAAAATGGACGCGAAGTCCCTGGACGCGAAGTCCGGAAAGCGATAAAGTGATAGGCCGAAGCCCAAGGAAAGAAGTAAAATGGACGCGAAGTCCGTGGACGCGAAGTCCGGAAAGCGATAAAATCACTAGGCCGAAGCCCGAGGAAAGCAGTAAAATGGACGCGAAGTCCGTGGACGCGAAGTCCGGAAAGCGATAAAGTCACTAGGCCGAAGCCCGAGGAAAGCAGTAAAATGGACGCGAAGTCCGTGGACGCGAAGTCCGGAAAGCGATAAAGTGAATAGGTCGAAGCCCGAGGAAAGCAGTAAAATGGACGCGAAGTCCGGAAAGCGATAAAGTCATTAGGCCGAAGCCCGAGGAAAGCAGTAAAATGGACGCGAAGTCCGGAAAGCGATAAAGTCACTAGGCCGAAGCCCGAGGAAAGCAGTAAAATGGACGCGAAGTCCGTGGACGCGAAGTCCGGAAAGCGATAAAGTGAATAGGTCGAAGCCCGAGGAAAGCAGTAAAATGGACGCGAAGTCCGGAAAGCGATAAAGTCACTAGGCCGAAGCCCGAGGAAAGCAGTAAAATGGACGCGAAGTCCGGAAAGCGATAAAGTCACTAGGCCGAAGCCCGAGGAAAGCAGAAAATGGACGCGAAGTCCGTGGACGCGAAGTCCGGAAAGAGATAATACACTAGGCCGAAGTGTGAGGAAAGCAGTAAAATGGACGCGAAAGTCCGTGGACGCGAAGTCCGGAAAGCAGTAAAGTCACTAGGCCGAAGCCCGAGGAAAGCAGTAAAATGGCCGCGAAGTCCGTGGACGCGAAGTCCGGAAAGCGATAATGTGAATAGGCCGAAGCCCAGGAAAGCAGTAAAATGGACGCGAAGTCCGTGGACGCGAAGTCCGGAAAGCGATATAATCACTAGGCCGAAGCCCGAGGAAAGCAGTAAATGGACGCGAAGTCCGTGGACGCGAAGTCCGGAATGAAGTAAGGTCACTAGGCCGAAGCCCGAGGAAAGCAGTAAAATGGACGCGAAGTCCGGAAAGCAGTAAAGTCACTAGGCCGAAGCCCGAGGAAATCGGTAAAACGGACGCGAAGTCCGGAAAGCGATAAAGTCACTAGGCCGAAGCCCGAGGAAAGCAGTAAAATGGACGCGAAGTCCGTGGACGCGAAGTCCGGAAAGCGATAAAGTCACTAGGCCGAAGCCCGAGGAAAGCAGTAAAATGGACGCGAAGTCCGTGGACGCGAAGTCTGGAAAGCGATAAATACACTAGGCCGAAGCCCGAGGAAAGCAGTAAAATGGACGCGAAAGTCCGTGGACGCGAAGCCCGGAAAGCAGTAAAGTCACTAGGCCGAAGCCCGAGGAAAGAAGAAAAATGGACGCGAAGTCCGTGGACGCGAAGTCCGGAAAGCGATAAAGTGAATAGGCCGAAGCCCAAGGAAAGAAGTAAAATGGACGCGAAGTACGTGGACGCGAAGTCCGGAAAGCGACAAAATCACTAGGCCGAAGCCCGAGGAAAGCAGTAAAATGGACGCGAAAGTCCGTGGACGCGAAGTCCGGAAAGCGATAAAGTGAATAGGCCGAAGCCCAAGGAAAGAAGTAAAATGGACGCGAAGTCCGTGGACGCGAAGTCCGGAAAGCGATAAAATCACTAGGCCGAAGCCCGAGGAAAGAAGTAAAATGGACGCGAAGTCCGTGGACGCGAAGTCCGGAAAGCGATAAAGTGAATAGGCCGAAGCCCAAGGAAGAAGTAAAATGGACGCGAAGTCCGAGGACGCGAAGTCCGGAAAGCGATAAAGTCACTAGGCCGAAGCCCGAGAAAAGCAGTAAAGTCACTAGGCCGAAGCCCGAGGAAAGAAGAAAAATGGACGCGAAGTCCCTGGACGCGAAGTCCGGAAAGCGATAAAGTGAATAGGCCGAAGCCCAAGGAAAGAAGTAAAATGGACGCGAAGTCCGTGGACGCGAAGTCCGGAAAGCGATAAAATCACTAGGCCGAAGCCCGAGGAAAGCAGTAAAATGGACGCGAAGTCCGTGGACGCGAAGTCCGGAAAGCGATAAAGTCACTAGGCCGAAGCCCGAGGAAAGCAGTAAAATGGACGCGAAGTCCGTGGACGCGAAGTCCGGAAAGCGATAAAGTGAATAGGTCGAAGCCCGAGGAAAGCAGTAAAATGGACGCGAAGTCCGGAAAGCGATAAAGTCATTAGGCCGAAGCCCGAGGAAAGCAGTAAAATGGACGCGAAGTCCGGAAAGCGATAAAGTCACTAGGCCGAAGCCCGAGGAAAGCAGTAAAATGGACGCGAAGTCCGTGGACGCGAAGTCCGGAAGCGATAAAGTCACTAGGCCGAAGCCCGAGAAAAGCAGTAAGTCACTAGGCCGAAGCCCGAGGAAAGAAGAAAAATGGACGCGAAGTCCCTGGACGCGAAGTCCGGAAAGCGATAAAGTGAATAGGCCGAAGCCCAAGGAAAGAAGTAAATGGACGCGAAGTCCGTGGACGCGAAGTCCGGAAAGCGATAAAGTCACTAGGCCGAAGCCCGAGAAAAGCAGTAAAATGGACGCGAAGTCCGTGGACGCGAAGTCCGGAAAGCGATAAAGTCACTAGGCCGAAGCCCGAGGAAAGCAGTAAAATGGACGCGAAGTCCGTGGACGCGAAGTCCGGAAAGCGATAAAGTGAATAGGTCGAAGCCCGAGGAAAGCAGTAAAATGGACGCGAAGTCCGGAAAGCGATAAAGTCACTAGGCCGAAGCCCGAGGAAAGCAGTAAAATGGACGCGAAGTCCGGAAAGCGATAAAGTCACTAGGCCGAAGCCCGAGGAAAGCAGAAAAATGGACGCGAAGTCCGTGGACGCGAAGTCCGGAAAGAGATAAATACACTAGGCCGAAGTGTGAGGAAAGCAGTAAAATGGACGCGAAAGTCCGTGGACGCGAAGTCCGGAAAGCAGTAAAGTCACTAGGCCGAAGCCCGAGGAAAGCAGTAAAATGGCCGCGAAGTCCGTGACGCGAAGTCCGGAAAGCGATAATGTGAATAGGCCGAAGCCCAAGGAAAGCAGTAAAATGGACGCGAAGTCCGTGGACGCGAAGTCCGGAAAGCGATATAATCACTAGGCCGAAGCCCGAGGAAAGCAGTAAAATGGACGCGAAGTCCGTGGACGCGAAGTCCGGAATGAAGTAAGGTCACTAGGCCGAAGCCCGAGGAAAGCAGTAAAATGGACGCGAAGTCCGGAAAGCAGTAAAGTCACTAGGCCGAAGCCCGAGGAATCGGTAAAAACGGACGCGAAGTCCGGAAAGCGATAAAGTCACTAGGCCGAAGCCCGAGGAAAGCAGTAAAATGGACGCGAAGTCCGTGGACGCGAAGTCCGGAAAGCGATAAAGTCACTAGGCCGAAGCCCGAGGAAAGCAGAAAAATGGACGCGAAGTCCGTGGACGCGAAGTCCGGAAAGCGATAAATACACTAGGCCGAAGCCCGAGGAAAGCAGTAAAATGGACGCGAAAGTCCGTGGACGCGAAGCCCGGAAAGCAGTAAAGTCACTAGGCCGAAGCCCGAGGAAAGAAGAAAAATGGACGCGAAGTCCGTGGACGCGAAGTCCGGAAAGCGATAAAGTGAATAGGCCGAAGCCCAAGGAAAGAAGTAAAATGGACGCGAAGTACGTGGACGCGAAGTCCGGAAAGCGACAAAATCACTAGGCCGAAGCCCGAGGAAAGCAGTAAAATGGACGCGAAGTCCGTGGACGCGAAGTCCGTGGACGCGAAGTCCGGAAAGCGATAAAGTGAATAGGCCGAAGCCCAAGGAAAGAAGTAAAATGGACGCGAAGTCCGTGGACGCGAAGTCCGGAAAGCGATAAAATCACTAGGCCGAAGCCCGAGGAAAGCAGTAAAATGGACGCGAAGTCCGGAAAGCAGTAAAGTCACTAGGCCGAAGCCCGAGGAAATCGGTAAAACGGACGCGAAGTCCGGAAAGCGATAAAGTCACTAGGCCGAAGCCCGAGGAAAGCAGTAAAATGGACGCGAAGTCCGTGGACGCGAAGTCCGGAAAGCGATAAAGTCACTAGGCCGAAGCCCGAGAAAGCAGAAAAATGGACGCGAAGTCCGTGGACGCGAAGTCCGGAAAGCGATAAATTCACTAGGCAGAAACCCGAGGAAAGCAGTGAAATGGACGCGAAGTCCGTGGACGCGAAGTCCGGAAAGCAGTAAAGTCACAAGGTCGAAGCCCTAGGAAAGCAGTAAAATGGACGCGAAGTCCGTGAACGCGATGTCCGGAAAGCGATAAAGTGAATAGGCCGAAGCCCAAGGAAAGCAGTAAAATGGACGCGAAGTCCGTGGACGCGAAGTCCGGAAAGCGATAAAATCACTAGGCCGAAGCCCGAGGAAAGCAGTAAAATGGACGCGAAGTCCGTGAACGCGATGTCCGGAAAGCGATAAAGTGAATAGGCCGAAGCCCAAGGAAAGCAGTAAAATGGACGCGAAGTCCGTGGACGCGAAGTCCGGAAAGCGATAAAGTCACTAGGCCGAAGCCCGAGGAAAGAAGAAAAATGGACGCGAAGTCCGTGGACGCGAAGTCCGGAAAGCGATAAAGTGAATAGGCCGAAGCCCAAGGAAAGAAGTAAAATGGACGCGAAGTCCGTGGACGCGAAGTCCGGAAAGCGATAAAGTCACTAGGCCGAAGCCCGAGAAAAGCAGTAAAATGGACGCGAAGTCCGTGGACGCGAAGTCCGGAAAGCGATAAAGTCACTAGGCCGAAGCCCGAGGAAAGCAGTAAAATGGACGCGAAGTCCGTGGACGCGAAGTCCGGAAAGCGATAAAGTGAATAGGTCGAAGCCCGAGGAAAGCAGTAAAATGGACGCGAAGTCCGGAAAGCGATAAAGTCACTATGGCCGAAGCCCGAGGAAAGCAGTAAAATGGACGCGAAGTCCGGAAAGCGATAAGTCACTAGGCCGAAGCCCGAGGAAAGCAGAAAAATGGACGCGAAGTCCGTGGACGCGAAGTCCGGAAAGAGATAAATACACTAGGCCGAAGTGTGAGGAAAGCAGTAAAATGGACGCGAAGTCCGTGGACGCGAAGTCCGGAAAGCAGTAAAGTCACTAAGCCGAAGCCCGAGGAAAGCAGTAAAATGGCCGCGAAGTCCGTGGACGCGAAGTCCGGAAAGCGATAATGTGAATAGGCCGAAGCCCAAGGAAAGCAGTAAAATGGACGCGAAGTCCGTGGACGCGAAGTCCGGAAAGCGATATAATCACTAGGCCGAAGCCCGAGGAAAGCAGTAAAATGGACGCGAAGTCCGTGGACGCGAAGTCCGGAATGAAGTAAGGTCACTAGGCCGAAGCCCGAGGAAAGCAGTAAAATGGACGCGAAGTCCGGAAAGCAGTAAAGTCACTAGGCCGAAGCCCGAGGAAATCGGTAAAACGGACGCGAAGTCCGGAAAGCGATTAATACACTAGGCCGAAGCCCGAGGAAAGCAGTAAAATGGACGCGAAGTCCGTGGACGCGAAGTCCGGAAAGCGATAAAGTCACTAGGCCGAAGCCCGAGGAAAGCAGTAAAATGGACGCGAAGTCCGTGGACGCGAAGTCCGGAAAGCGATAAATACACTAGGCCGAAGCCCGAGGAAAGCAGTAAAATGGACGCGAAGTCCGTGGACGCGAAGTCCGGAAAGCAGTAAAGTTACTAGGCCGAAGCCCGAGGAAAGAAGAAAAATGGACGCGAAGTCCGTGGACGCGAAGTCCGGAAAGCGATAAAGTGAATAGGCCGAAGCCCAAGGAAAGAAGTAAAATGGACGCGAAGTCCGTGGACGCGAAGTCCGGAAAGCGATAAAATCACTAGGCCGAAGCCCGAGGAAAGCAGTAAAATGGACGCGAAGTCCGTGGACGCGAAGTCCGGAAAGCGATAAAGTGAATAGGCCGAAGCCCAAGGAAAGAAGTAAAATGGACGCGAAGTCCGTGGACGCGAAGTCCGGAAAGCGATAAAGTCACTAGGCCGAAGCCCGAGGAAAGAAGAAAAATGGACGCGAAGTCCGTGGACGCGAAGTCCGGAAAGCGATAAAGTGAATAGGCCGAAGCCCAAGGAAAGAAGTAAAATGGACGCGAAGTCCGTGGACGCGAAGTCCGGAAAGCGATAAAATCACTAGGCCGAAGCCCGAGGAAAGCAGTAAAATGGACGCGAAGTCCGGAAAGCAGTAAAGTCACTAGGCCGAAGCCCGAGGAAATCGGTAAAATGGACGCGAAGTCCGGAAAGCGATAAAGTCACTAGGCCGAAGCCCGAGGAAAGCAGTAAAATGGACACGAAGTCCGTGAACGCGAAGTCCGGAAAGCAGTAAAGTCACTAGGCCGAAGCCCGAGGAAAGCAGGAAAATGGACGCGAAGTCCGTGGACGCGAAGTCCGGAAAGCGATAAAGTCACTAGGCCGAAGCCCGAGAAAAGCAGTAAAATGGACGCGAAGTCCGTGGACGCGAAGTCCGGAAAGCGATAAAGTCACTAGGCCGAAGCCCGAGGAAAGCAGTAAAATGGACGCGAAGTCCGTGGACGCGAAGTCCGGAAAGCGATAAAGTGAATAGGTCGAAGCCCGAGGAAAGCAGTAAAATGGACGCGAAGTCCGGAAAGCGATAAAGTCACTAGGCCGAAGCCCGAGGAAAGCAGTAAAATGGACGCGAAGTCCGTGGACGCGAAGTCCGGAAAGCGATAAAGTCACTAGGCCGAAGCCCGAGGAAAGCAGAAAAATGGACGCGAAGTCCGTGGACGCGAAGTCCGGAAAGAGATAAATACACTAGGCCGAAGTGTGAGGAAAGCAGTAAAATGGACGCGAAGTCCGTGGACGCGAAGTCCGGAAAGCAGTAAAGTCACTAGGCCGAAGCCCGAGGAAAGCAGTAAAATGGCCGCGAAGTCCGTGGACGCGAAGTCCGGAAAGCGATAAAGTGAATAGGCCGAAGCCCAAGGAAAGCAGTAAAATGGACGCGAAGTCCGTGGACGCGAAGTCCGGAAAGCGATAAAATCACTAGGCCGAAGCCCGAGGAAAGCAGTAAAATGGACGCGAAGTCCGTGGACGCGAAGTCCGGAAAGAAGTAAGGTCACTAGGCCGAAGCCCGAGGAAAGCAGTAAAATGGACGCGAAGTCCGGAAAGCAGTAAAGTCACTAGGCCGAAGCCCGAGGAAATCGGTAAAACGGACGCGAAGTCCGGAAAGCGATAAAGTCACTAGGCCGAAGCCCGAGGAAAGCAGTAAAATGGACGCGAAGTCCGTGGACGCGAAGTCCGGAAAGCGATAAAGTCACTAGGCCGAAGCCCGAGGAAAGCAGAAAAATGGACGCGAAGTCCGTGGACGCGAAGTCCGGAAAGCGATAAATACACTAGGCCGAAGCCCGAGGAAAGCAGTAAAATGGACGCGAAAGTCCGTGGACGCGAAGCCCGGAAAGCAGTAAAGTCACTAGGCCGAAGCCCGAGGAAAGAAGAAAAATGGACGCGAAGTCCGTGGACGCGAAGTCCGGAAAGCGATAAAGTGAATAGGCCGAAGCCCAAGGAAAGAAGTAAAATGGACGCGAAGTCCGTGGACGCGAAGTCCGGAAAGCGATAAAATCACTAGGCCGAAGCCCGAGGAAAGCAGTAAAATGGACGCGAAGTCCGTGGACGCGAAGTCCGGAAAGCGATAAAGTGAATAGGCCGAAGCCCAAGGAAAGAAGTAAAATGGACGCGAAGTCCGTGGACGCGAAGTCCGGAAAGCGATAAAATCACTAGGCCGAAGCCCGAGGAAAGCAGTAAAATGGACGCGAAGTCCGGAAAGCAGTAAAGTCACTAGGCCGAAGCCCGAGGAAATCGGTAAAACGGACGCGAAGTCCGGAAAGCGATAAAGTCACTAGGCCGAAGCCCGAGGAAAGCAGTAAAATGGACGCGAAGTCCGTGGACGCGAAGTCCGGAAAGCGATAAAGTCACTAGGCCGAAGCCCGAGGAAAGCAGAAAAATGGACGCGAAGTCCGTGGACGCGAAGTCCGGAAAGCGATAAATACACTAGGCCGAAGCCCGAGGAAAGCAGTAAAATGGACGCGAAAGTCCGTGGACGCGAAGCCCGGAAAGCAGTAAAGTCACTAGGCCGAAGCCCGAGGAAAGAAGAAAAATGGACGCGAAGTCCGTGGACGCGAAGTCCGGAAAGCGATAAAGTGAATAGGCCGAAGCCCAAGGAAAGAAGTAAAATGGACGCGAAGTCCGGAAAGCGATAAAATCACTAGGCCGAAGCCCGAGGAAAGCAGTAAAATGGACGCGAAGTCCGGAAAGCAGTAAAGTCACTAGGCCGAAGCCCGAGGAAATCGGTAAAATGGACGCGAAGTCCGGAAAGCGATAAAGTCACTAGGCCGAAGCCCGAGGAAAGCAGTAAAATGGACGCGAAGTCCGTGGACGCGAAGTCCGGAAAGCGATAAAGTCACTAGGCCGAAGCCCGAGGAAAGCAGTAAAATGGACGCGAAGTCCGTGGACGCGAAGTCCGGAAAGCGATAAATACACTAGGCCGAAGCCCGAGGAAAGCAGTAAAATGGACGCGAAGTCCGTGGACGCGAAGCCCGGAAAGCATAAAGTCACTAGGCCGAAGCCCGAGGAAAGAAGAAAAATGGACGCGAAGTCCGTGGACGCGAAGTCCGGAAAGCGATAAAGTGAATAGGCCGAAGCCCAAGGAAAGTAAAATGGACGCGAAGTCCGTGGACGCGAAGTCCGGAAAGCGATAAATCACTAGGCCGAAGCCCGAGGAAAGCAGTAAAATGGACGCGAAGTCCGAAAGCAGTAAAGTCACTAGGCCGAAGCCCGAGGAAATCGTAAAACGGACGCGAAGTCCGGAAAGCGATAAAGTCACTAGGCCGAAGCCCGAGGAAAGCAGTAAAATGGACGCGAAGTCCGTGGACGCGAAGTCCGGAAAGCGATAAAGTCACTAGGCCGAAGCCCGAGGAAAGAAGAAAAATGGACGCGAAGTCCGTGGACGCGAAGTCCGGAAAGCGATAAAGTGAATAGGCCGAAGCCCGAGGAAAGCAGTAAAATGGACGCGAAGTCCGTGGACGCGAAGTCCGGAAAGCGATAAAGTCACTAGGCCGAAGCCCGAGGAAAGAAGAAAAATGGACGCGAAGTCCGTGGACGCGAAGTCCGGAAAGCGATAAAGTGAATAGGCCGAAGCCCAAGGAAAGAAGTAAAATGGACGCGAAGTCCGTGGACGCGAAGTCCGGAAAGCGATAAAATCACTAGGCCGAAGCCCGAGGAAAGCAGTAAAATGGACGCGAAGTCCGGAAAGCAGTAAAGTCACTAGGCCGAAGCCCGAGGAAATCGGTAAAATGGACGCGAAGTCCGGAAAGCGATAAAGTCACTAGGCCGAAGCCCGAGGAAAGCAGTAAAATGGACACGAAGTCCGTGGACGCGAAGTCCGGAAAGCAGTAAAGTCACTAGGCCGAAGCCCGAGGAAAGCAGGAAAATGGACGCGAAGTCCGTGGACGCGAAGTCCGGAAAGCGATAAAGTCACTAGGCCGAAGCCCGAGAAAAGCAGTAAAATGGACGCGAAGTCCGTGGACGCGAAGTCCGGAAAGCGATAAAGTCACTAGGCCGAAGCCCGAGGAAAGCAGTAAAATGGACGCGAAGTCCGTGGACGCGAAGTCCGGAAAGCGATAAAGTGAATAGGTCGAAGCCCGAGGAAAGCGGTAAAATGGACGCGAAGTCCGGAAAGCGATAAAGTCACTAGGCCGAAGCCCGAGGAAAGCAGTAAAATGGACGCCAAGTCCGTGGACGCGAAGTCCGGAAAGCGATAAAGTCACTAGGCCGAAGCCCGAGGAAAGCAGAAAAATGGACGCGAAGTCCGTGGACGCGAAATCCGGAAAGCGATAAATACACTAGGCCGAAGCCCGAGGAAAGCAGTAAAATGGACGCGAAGTCCGTGGACGCGATGTCCGGAAAGCGATAAAGTCACTAGGCCGAAGCCCGAGGAAAGCAGTAAAATGGCCGCGAAATCCGTGGACGCGAAGTCCGGAAAGCGATAAAGTGAATAGGCCGAAGCCCAAGGAAAGCAGTAAAATGGACGCGAAGTCCGTGGACGCGAAGTCCGGAAAGCGATAAAATCACTAGGCCGAAGCCCGAGGAAAGCAGTAAAATGGACGCGAAGTCCGTGGACGCGAAGTCCGGAAAGAAGTAAGGTCACTAGGCCGAAGCCCGAGGAAAGCAGTAAAATGGACGCGAAGTCCGGAAAGCAGTAAAGTCACTAGGCCGAAGCCCGAGGAAATCGGTAAAATGGACGCGAAGTCCGGAAAGCGATAAAGTCACTAGGCCGAAGCCCGAGGAAAGCAGTAAAATGGACGCGAAGTCCGTGGACGCGAAGTCCGGAAAGCGATAAAGTCACTAGGCCGAAGCCCGAGGAAAGCAGAAAAATGGACGCGAAGTCCGTGGACGCGAAGTCCGGAAAGCGATAAATACACTAGGCCGAAGTCCGAGGAAAGCAGTAAAATGGACGCGAAAGTCCGTGGACGCGAAGCCCGGAAAGCAGTAAAGTCACTAGGCCGAAGCCCGAGGAAAGCAGTAAAATGGACGCGAAGTCCGTGGACGCGAAGTCCGGAAAGAAGTAAGGTCACTAGGCCGAAGCCCGAGGAAAGCAGTAAAATGGACGCGAAGTCCGGAAAGCAGTAAAGTCACTAGGCCGAAGCCCGAGGAAATCGGTAAAATGGACGCGAAGTCCGGAAAGCGATAAAGTCACTAGGCCGAAGCCCGAGGAAAGCAGTAAAATGGACGCGAAGTCCGTGGACGCGAAGTCCGGAAAGCGATAAAGTCACTAGGCCGAAGCCCGAGGAAAGCAGTAAAATGGACGCGAAGTCCGTGGACGCGAAGTCCGGAAAGCGATAAAGTGAATAGGCCGAAGCCCGAGGAAAGCAGTAAAATGGACGCGAAGTCCGGAAAGCGATAAAGTCACTAGGCCGAAGCCCGAGGAAAGCAGTAAAATGGACGCGAAGTCCGTGGACGCGAAGTCCGGAAAGCGATAAAGTCACTAGGCCGAAGCCCGAGGAAAGCTGAAAAATGGACGCGAAATCCGTGGACGCGAAGTCCGGAAAGCGATAAATACACTAGGCCGAAGTGTGAGGAAAGCAGTGAAATGGACGCGAAGTCCGTGGACGCGAAGTCCGGAAAGCAGTAAAGTCACTAGGTCGAAGCCCTAGGAAAGCAGTAAAATGGACGCGAAGTCCGTGGACGCGATGTCCGGAAAGCGATAAAGTGAATAGGCCGAAGCCCAAGGAAAGCAGTAAAATGGACGCGAAGTCCGTGGACGCGAAGTCCGGAAAGCGATAAAATCACTAGGCCGAAGCCCGAGGAAAGCAGTAAAATGGACGCGAAGTCCGGAAAGCAGTAAAGTCACTAGGCCGAAGCCCGAGGAAATCGGTAAAATGGACGCGAAGTCCGGAAAGCGATAAAGTCACTAGGCCGAAGCCCGAGGAAAGCAGTAAAATGGACGCGAAGTCCGTGGACGCGAAGTCCGGAAAGCAGTAAAGTCACTAGGCCGAAGCCCGAGGAAAGCAGGAAAATGGACGCGAAGTCCGTGGACGCGAAGTCCGGAAAGCGATAAAGTCACTAGGCCGAAGCCCGAGGAAAGCAGTAAAATGGACGCGAAGTCCGTGGACGCGAAGTCCGGAAAGCGATAAAGTCACTAGGCCGAAGCCCGAGGAAAGCAGTAAAATGGACGCGAAGTCCGTGGACGCGAAGTCCGGAAAGCGATAAAGTGACTAGGTCGAAGCCCGAGGAAAGCAGTAAAATGGACGCGAAGTCCGGAAAGCGATAAAGTCACTAGGCCGAAGCCCGAGGAAAGCAGTAAAATGGACGCGAAGTCCGTGGACGCGAAGTCCGGAAAGCGATAAAGTCACTAGGCCGAAGCCCGAGGAAAGCAGAAAATGGACGCGAAGTCCGTGGACGCGAAGTCCGGAAAGAGATAAATACACTAGGCCGAAGTGTGAGGAAAGCAGTAAAATGGACGCGAAGTCCGTGGACGCGAAGTCCGGAAAGCAGTAAAGTCACTAGGCCGAAGCCCGAGGAAAGCAGTAAAATGGCCGCGAAGTCCGTGGACGCGAAGTCCGGAAAGCGATAATGTGAATAGGCCGAAGCCCAGGAAAGCAGTAAAATGGACGCGAAGTCCGTGGACGCGAAGTCCGGAAAGCGATATAATCACTAGGCCGAAGCCCGAGGAAAGCAGTAAAATGGACGCGAAGTCCGTGGACGCGAAGTCCGGAAAGAAGTAAGGTCACTAGGCCGAAGCCCGAGGAAAGCAGTAAAATGGACGCGAAGTCCGGAAAGCAGTAAAGTCACTAGGCCGAAGCCCGAGGAAATCGGTAAAACGGACGCGAAGTCCGGAAAGCGATAAAGTCACTAGGCCGAAGCCCGAGGAAAGCAGAAAAATGGACGCGAAGTCCGGAAAGCGATAAAGTCACTAGGCTGAAGCCCGAGGAAAGCAGTAAAATGGACGCGAAGTCCGTGGACGCGAAGTCCGGAAAGCGATAAAGTGAATAGGCCGAAGCCCGAGGAAAGCAGTAAAATGGACGCGAAGTCCGGAAAGCGATAAAGTCACTAGGCCGAAGCCCGAGGAAAGCAGTAAAATGGACGCGAAGTCCGTGGACGCGAAGTCCGGAAAGCGATAAAGTCACTAGGCCGAAGCCCGAGGAAAGCTGAAAAATGGACGCGAAATCCGTGGACGCGAAGTCCGGAAAGCGATAAATACACTAGGCCGAAGTGTGAGGAAAGCAGTAAAATGAACGCGAAAGTCCGTGGACGCGAAGTCCGGAAAGCAGTAAAGTCACTAGGCCGAAGCCCGAGGAAAGCAGTAAAATGGCCGCGAAGTCCGTGGACGCTAAGTCCGGAAAGCGATAATGTGAATAGGCCGAAGCCCAAGGAAAGCAGTAAAATGGACGCGAAGTCCGTGGACGCGAAGTCCGGAAAGCGATAAAATCACTAGGCCGAAGCCCGAGGAAAGCAGTAAAATGGACGCGAAGTCCGGAAAGCAGTAAAGTCACTAGGCCGAAGCCCGAGGAAATCGGTAAAATGGACGCGAAGTCCGGAAAGCGATAAAGTCACTAGGCCGAAGCCCGAGGAAAGCAGTAAAATGGACACGAAGTCCGTGGACGCGAAGTCCGGAAAGCAGTAAAGTCACTAGGCCGAAGCCCGAGGAAAGCAGGAAAATGGACGCGAAGTCCGTGGACGCGAAGTCCGGAAAGCGATAAAGTCACTAGGCCGAAGCCCGAGAAAGCAGTAAAATGGACGCGAAGTCCGTGGACGCGAAGTCCGGAAAGCGATAAAGTCACTAGGCCGAAGCCCGAGGAAAGCAGTAAAATGGACGCGAAGTCCGTGGACGCGAAGTCCGGAAAGCGATAAAGTGAATAGGTCGAAGCCCGAGGAAAGCAGTAAAATGGACGCGAAGTCCGGAAAGCGATAAAGTCACTAGGCCGAAGCCCGAGGAAAGCAGTAAAATGGACGCGAAGTCCGTGGACGCGAAGTCCGGAAAGCGATAAAGTCACTAGGCCGAAGCCCGAGGAAAGCAGAAAAATGGACGCGAAGTCCGTGGACGCGAAGTCCGGAAAGAGATAAATACACTAGGCCGAAGTGTGAGGAAAGCAGTAAAATGGACGCGAAAGTCCGTGGACGCGAAGTCCGGAAAGCAGTAAAGTCACTAGGCCGAAGCCCGAGGAAAGCAGTAAAATGGCCGCGAAGTCCGTGGACGCGAAGTCCGGAAAGCGATAATGTGAATAGGCCGAAGCCCAAGGAAAGCAGTAAAATGGACGCGAAGTCCGTGGACGCGAAGTCCGGAAAGCGATATAATCACTAGGCCGAAGCCCGAGGAAAGCAGTAAAATGGACGCGAAGTCCGTGGACGCGAAGTCCGGAAAGAAGTAAGGTCACTAGGCCGAAGCCCGAGGAAGCAGTAAAATGGACGCGAAGTCCGGAAAGCAGTAAAGTCCTAGGCCGAAGCCCGAGGAAATCGTAAAACGGACGCGAAGTCCGGAAAGCGATAAAGTCACTAGGCCGAAGCCCGAGGAAAGCAGTAAAAATGGACGCGAAGTCCGTGGACGCGAAGTCCGGAAAGCGATAAAGTCACTAGGCCGAAGCCCGAGGAAAGCAGAAAAATGGACGCGAAGTCCGTGGACGCGAAGTCCGGAAAGCGATAAATACACTAGGCCGAAGCCCGAGGAAAGCAGTAAAATGGACGCGAAAGTCCGTGGACGCGAAGCCCGGAAAGCAGTAAAGTCACTAGGCCGAAGCCCGAGGAAAGCAGTAAAATGGCCGCGAAGTCCGTGGACGCGAAGTCCGGAAAGCGATAAAGTGAATAGGCCGAAGCCCAAGGAAAGCAGTAAAATGGACGCGAAGTCCGTGGACGCGAGTCCGGAAAGCGATATAATCACTAGGCCGAAGCCCGAGGAAAGCAGTGAAATGGACGCGATGTCCGTGGACGCGAAGTCCGGAAAGCAGTAAAGTCACTAGGTCGAAGCCCTAGGAAAGCAGTAAAATGGACGCGAAGTCCGGAAAGCAGAAAAGTCACTAGGCCGAAGCCCGAGGAAATCGGTAAAAACGGGAGCGAAGTCCGGAAAGCGATAAAGTCACTAGGCCGAAGCCCGAGGAAGCAGTAAAATGGACGCGAAGTCCGTGGACGCGAAGTCCGGAAAGCGATAAAGTCACTAGGCCGAAGCCCGAGGAAAGCAGAAAATGGACGCGAAGTCCGTGGACGCGAAGTCCGGAAAGCGATAAAGTACACTAGGCCGAAGCCCGAGGAAAGCAGTAAAATGGACGCGAAAGTCCGTGGACGCGAAGCCGGAAAGCAGTAAAGTCACTAGGCCGAAGCCCGAGAAAGCAGTAAAATGGCCGCGAAGTCCGTGGACGCGAAGTCCAAAGCGATAAAGTGAATAGGCCGAACCAGGAAAGCAGTAAAATGGACGCGAAGTCCGGAAAGCGATAAAATCACTAGGCCGAAGCCCGAGGAAAGCATAAAATGGACGCGAAGTCCGGAAAGCAGTAAGTCACTAGGCCGAAGCCCGAGGAAATCGGTAAATGGACGCGAAGTCCGGAAAGCGATAAAGTCACTGGAGCCGAAGCCCGAGGAAAGAAGTAAAATGGACGCGAAGTCCGTGGACGCGAAGTCCGGAAGCGTAAAGTCACTAGGCCGAAGCCCGAGGAAGCGCAGTAAAATGGACGCGAAGTCCGTGGACGCGATGTCCGGAAAGCGATAAAGTCACTAGGCCGAAGCCCGAGAAAAGCAGTAAAATGGACGCGAAGTCGTGGACGCGAAGTCCGGAAAGCGATAAAGTCACTAGGCCAAGCCCGAGGAAAGCAGTAAAATGGAACGAAGTCCGGAAAGCGATAAGTAGTGAATAGGTCGAAGCCCGAGGAAAGCAGTAAAATGGACGCGAAGTCCGTGGACGCGAAGTCCGGAAGCGATAAAGTCACTAGGCCGAAGCCCGAGGAAAGCAGTATGGACGCGAAGTCCGTGACGCGATGTCCGGATCGCAGTAAAGTCACTAGGCCGAAGCCCGGGACGTCCACCTTCCCGCGGGACGCGCGTCGGACACGCGTGAGAGAAGGAGTCGCCATTATCATTTTACGACCCGAAGGTCGAGGGCGGATAAGTTACCCTGGGTCTAGGGGTATGGAACACCTAGTTTGTTGTTAAGGCATTGATCTGTGCGGAACCGGAAAATCCGTGTTCGGGGGTTCATGTTACGTGCGGGCCTATATCCCGCACGCCCTTTCGGTACTCTGGTTTGCTAGGCTTGCATGTTTTATTATTTACCGCGTGAATTAAGCTGCACTCGGCTCGCACGTTTTGACACCGATATTCGATGAACCAAACGATGTCGGTTGAGAAGCCGGGAAAGAAGTAAATCTATATGTCGGGGAATTGGTTCACAATCTTGCATTACAGTTCATCGAACCATGGAGGTTGAATCCCTGCGTGAACCAGAACCGCGATATCTTGGATTCACTTGTGTCTGGGCAAGCATTAGACCGATTCGATTAATTCGACTCTCGGACCGTTCGCTCACCGACTGGAATTCTTACAGAATAAATGCACCAAATAGAATCCTTACAATGCTCTCAAAAACAATAAATACAAATTGCAAAAGGGTCGAATTCCAGTCGTTTCGCGTTCGGTTATTATTCCACTCTAACTCACCGTGAGTTTAGGGAAAAGACCGAAGAACTGAAATTCAATGAACGCTCTCACTGAATAGGGCGTTGGACCCTGTGAGTGTTGATTAGGGTGTTGGACCCTGTGCTCGATGATTAGGGCGTTGAACCCTAATATTATTCGGCCTAGGGGTCAGGCCCGACCCGCATGGCAAACAGGTGCAGAAAGATAACAAGCAACAGGTTAATAACAGACAAAGTGTTTGTTATTGTCTTGTTTACGTGAATTAACAATTATTAACCCAGGGGTGTTTTTGCAAGCAAATGCCATATGCTAAACAATCAAACATATGCCAATGTTTCAGCATTCGGCTTTGTTTTGAGAACTTGACAAAGAGAGTCAAATCTCAGGTGTGTGAATCGCTTTTACAGTTGTTCTGTATTGTGACACTGAATTACCACTGAATTAACCAAACTCGTGTTTTGACTCTAGATTTGGAATCTAGAATTCCTCCTAACCATTATCTAGTGTTTGGTTAGGTCGAGTGAAAGGTTAATCAACATTTCACAGGTTTTCTGACAAGGATCAACTGTTCTAGTTACCCGAGTCTATGTTAGGATAGCAGAAACTCATCAGTTAGATAAGAAAAGGCTATGCAGATGAACCTGCACCTGAACAGGTAGCCCGTTCTTATCCCGTACTGTAGTGTTTCTATTATGCTAACCCTAAGATGTCGCGGAATGTGAAAAGACGATTTTGCCCTTTATTTGAAAATTGTTTTCAGAAAAAAGGGGAAAATCACAGTGCGGCCACCTCGGCCTGTAGCCGGTGTCGACCGATTCCCTGGATCATCCAGGGTTGTGCAAGAACCCTGAAAAAGCCAAAGAATCGGTTGATCTGTCCGGAAGTGATCCAGAAAGATCTTCGTATCTTGACATGAGTTACCTGGAATCAAGTGAAAACTCAAGTTGAGACACAAAAGCCCTTTTTAGACGTCCATGCCACGTCGGACCGCGCGTTTCGGGTTTTGAAATTGATAAGTTTAAAAAGGGCACCAACATCCTTTGACGACTCGTCGACGCGAGTTATCAGTTAATGTCCAATTCGGGTAAACTTTATCAGTATGAAGTGAGTTTAATCGTGTGAGCGTCCCGATTAACCAGTTTGTGGAATTAATGCTTAAGGGTTGTGCCGAATGCATTAATTGTGAAAACGATTCGCGACTCGACGACCAAGACGATTCCATAAGGATCGAGAATAATTTGGTCTAATAACCGAAACTATCCTCATAACCAAATGGACCCGAATGAGTCATCGATACTCGAATCCATGCATGCTTTGTTTAAAAGAGTCTTTACATGATATTTTAATATGGGAATCGTAAAGACATTGAAGTAAAACTTCACATCATCCGATCAACAAATTAAACTTGAGATAAGGAATTCATTCTTGACTCAAGGAAGGCCAAGAAGCCCTCGGCTTCATCTTGTGAAGGGTGGCCGAAGGTTCTCATGGCTCTATCCGAGTCACGAACGATTTCCTAATCGTGGTTTAATTATTTCTCGCATGCTCAAACATCGACCGTGATAAATAGCACCCTTTTTTAACAAAAGCCGGCGTTATCACGATTTGTTTAGCTCATTCAAACATACAAACATTCACAAACGTGTTAATTAAGGAAAAGATAACATAACACCGGCTTCATGCATGCAATAATGATAAACAAACTCGGAAATTAACTTGAATAGGCTAAGGAGACCGATCTTAACCCGAAAAGAGCAATTTAAATCTCAACCCTCTCCTTTAGAGAATTGGCCGAGACTTAATGTGCCATAATAGGGTCGGGATAGTCTTCTTTATGATGATCCAAGCCCCTTTCCGACATGGTAGCAAGTCCTAAGATAGTGTACGTGTATAATATAACATAAAATTGCATAAAAATTAAATCTTGTGAATGAAACATGCATGAAAACACCATAATACTCCATAGCCATGCAAAAATATAAAAAGTCCTAACTCCTCTAAGTCGAAAGTGTTTTACCTAGCCTCGGAATACGAGGAAAGAGTCGGGGAAGTGTTTGAGAGTCGGGTGACTCGGTGGAACCCTTAAAAGGGTATTCGGGTGCAAGGATGGACGTGCACGGGCACGGTCGAGCACGGTGACGGGAGCTAGTGGGCACGGACGTGCGCTGGTGACGGGCGCGGCGTGCGCTGGTGACGGGCGCGGGCGTGCGCTGATGACGGGCGCGGCGTGCGCTGGTGACGGGCGCGGCGTGCGCGGGTGACGGCGCCGGCGTGCGCGGTGACGGGCGCGGCGTGCGCCGGTGACGGGCGCGGGCGTGCGCTGGTGACGGGCGCGGGCGTGCGCGGGTGACGCCTGGTGACGGATGCTGGCTGCGCTCGGTGACGCCTGGCTGCGGATGCTGGCTGCGCTCGGTGACGCCTGGCTGCGCTCGGTGACGCCTGGTGACGGGCACTGTTCACCCGAGAGCTCCAACTTCACCCGAAATGATCCAAAATGATAAGCAAACGACTCCAAACTAAAAAACTGGGTTCAGAAATGGAATCCTTGGGTCCGAAACATGTCGTCTATGAAGTTTGAAGAATTTTGGATATAAGTCGGAATAGTGCCCGCTATGGATCCCGACCTAAACTCCAAAGCTATTTGGCTTGATTCTTGATTTTCATGAAGTTCTTTGCTTGCTGCTGGTTCCTAAGGAGTTGAGAGCATTTTCTAGAGGGAGAAACTAGCAAGATGAGGTGTGCTTCATGAATGATTAGCTTAATCACAAATAGGCAATATATATGTGAAGCTAATGAGCAATTAAGCAAAACAAAGCACCATTAAGGGCCTCATTAATGAAGGTCGGTTGCCCTAATGGAGATGAGGATGAATGTCATCCAAGTATCTTGATGAGGAAGAGCCAAGAAGCATTAATGGAGGTGGAGTTAATGGCTTGAGTGTTGACTTGGAAGACCAAAGATATTTTGGGCTAGGTGAGGGCAAGAGAGGAAAGGGGAAAAGGCCGAAAAGTTTGGGGCAAAGGGCGGTTGCCCTTGGGCAGCCCGTGGGTCCCACGGCTTGTGAGGAGAAACCGGGAAAAGACTCGGGTCTCGATTGGTCGCGTATTCGAAGTTCGTGGTTCGAATTGAACGTCGAATTGTCTGTATACGCGTGAAAACGGAGTTAATGAGCCCAAGATTGACATTTTCTATTGAGAAATGTCCCGGATGTGTGTGGGGCTCGGGAGCCGATTTTGCCCATTGCAAGTGATCGGGGCGAAGTTGTCCGCTTCTGACAGCATATCCCGTGTCTGCATCTCATGTTGGTCATTTTGGCATAAGTTGTCAAACCACGTGAACAATCATCCCTTAAGCCGGTAATGCTAACGTGGGGCCGGAGACGTCCTAGGAGGCCGAGACTGGTTTTCTCAAGATGACTTCTGAGTTGCTTGGGCACTCCGGAGATTACTGTAATCTCTGTTTGTCAAGATTAGACCTCCAAGGACTTGAAGAGTGTATCTGAGACCTCTAAAGCACTGTTTGAGAGATCTAGATGAGTTGTGTGAATTATTCCGACGACTCCACATTGAGCCTTAAGAAGGCTAGCATTGTGTAACGTAAGCATTCGGCGTCAAATTTCCCCAAAGAGGACCTCCGGATATGGATTTCCACTGAAAATGGTCATTTCCGCTCTTCGGAGGTTACTCGGGAAACCGCGAAGGGTTTTGCTGTCTGTTTTGCCCAATTGTGAATGTCTGCTAGAGTTTTCTGGGCAATGCATATGAACTTCGTTTGCCGTAATTCCATCAGACCCTTCTCCGGCTATGCTCTTCTGAAGAGGGGTATGCTTGTTTTGCCGTTCGGAAGTCATTTGAAGTGTCTGTGTGACTTCCAAAAGACAATCTGAAGCGTTGTTCCTACTCTGTGTGCTGATGGGGCATGGCCGCGTCTGATATTTGGAATTAACTTTTCTCTAGGAAACCGGCATTTTTGGACTTCCACTGAAAAGTTGTCTGTATACAGAAAGTTGTTCTGTATAGAACAGATGATTTGCAAAATGCCTTTGGGGACACTCTTCATCTATTTGGCACTGGTGTGGATTTTTGGAGTCCAATATTCACTATCTTCCGATGACCGAGCGAACTATCGGAAAATAGTGCCGTCCGTGTAATACACTGAAAACGCCGGTTTTGGACATTGTTGAGTTCTTTGGTCGCTCTGTTCCCCTTTGGTGACCCCTAGAGTCCTTCTGTCATGTCCATGGGCCATTTGCTCAATTTTGCCAACTTGAGGATGAATAGTGATTTCTTGCTCTGCCGAGCCGTTTTCTGTATTCTGCTCAAGTCGTGGCTTGGGTCATTGCTAATATCATTGTTTGGAATGGTGAGCCAAAATGGGGTGCTGACAGCTTGCCCCTCTTTGACTGCTTGCTCGAGTAGAGGATGCAATCAAAGATTTCAAAAGCACCCCAGTTTGATAGCAATGATCAAAATGGAATTTCCTATATGGCCCTCTCCTTTTTGTTTTGGATATGTAGGATGTTGTACCTAATAAGAGGGAATATGGTGAGATGTGCACAATAACATGTAGAGTTCGGAACAAAGCTGAAACAGGCAATTAAAGTCGGGACTGACCCGACGGGGATTGACCCCAATGCAAGAAAAGTAATCGGGACTGACCCGAAGGGGTTTGCAATATGCACGAAAAGTAATCGGGACTGACCCGAAGGGGACTGACCCCAATGCAGGAAAAGTAGTCGGGACTGACCCGAAGAGTTTGCAATGCACGGGGCATACCGATGAACTGCATGGTTCAAAGGCGCCTACCCGGTGGACTTGCGATGTGCACGAGCGCTTGCTCGGCGAGTTTGCAATATGCACGGGGCGCATACCGAATGAACTGCATGGTTCAAAGGCGCCTACCCGGTGGACTTGCGATGTGCACTGCAATCCTGAGAGGGTGCACGCTAATGAAATGCATTGCGAAAATAAATGTGCACTGCGGTCCTGAGAGGGTGCACGCTAATGAAAATGCATTGCGGAAATAAATGTGCACTGCGTCCTGAGAGGGTGCACGCTAATGAAAATGCATTGCGGAAATAAATGTGCACTGCAGTCCTGAGAGGGTGCACGCTAATGAAAGTGCATTGCGGAAATAAATGTGCACTGCGTCCTGAGAGGGTGCACGCTAATGAAAGTGCATTGCGGAAATAAATGTGCACTGCAGTCCTGAGAGGGTGCACGCTAATGAAAATGCATTGCGGAAATAAATGTGCACTGCGTCCTGAGAGGGTGCACGCTAATGAAATGCATTGCGGAAATAAATGTGCACTGCAGTCCTGAGAGGGTGCACGCTAATGAAAGTGCATTGCGGAAATAAATGTGCACTGCGGTCCTGAGAGGGTGCACGCTAATGAAAGTGCATTGCGGAAATAAATGTGCACTGCAGTCCTGAGAGGGTGCACGCTAATGAAAGTGCATTGCGGAAATAAATGTGCACTGCAGTCCTGAGAGGGTGCACGCTAATGAAAGTGCATTGCGGAAATAAATGTGCACTGCAGTCCTGAGAGGGTGCACGCTAATGAAAGTGCATTGCAGAAATAAATGTGTGAGAAGTAAATGCAAACACTGGGGAGTGGTGTGAGGTGTGGAAGGAATCATTGTGTTCCTTCCCTCGTTGATTTCGTCCATGTCGCAATCAATGCTGTGGTGGGACGTTTCATTGCTCGCCAACTGATTGCGATGTAACTGAGTGCCTGGAGTGTTGTCCTGAAGGTCTCTCTTCGGATTTAGACTGTAGCCTTTGGCATAAGACAGACATGCATTCGTCAAAAAGAAACTCTTTTCGGGGTTCAAATCCTGCTTCCTGCAACTAGAATCAAAAGGGCTAATAGTGGTTGTCAATCCTACTCTATAGCCATAATGAAGATGTATCAAGAAGTCTGAATAATAATGCTTTGGGGATTTGAACATGATGACCATTTAAAGGGGTGGTCGTCTCCCACTAGATTGTGACTCGACAAAAGGCTTATATTTACAGAATGGGCTTGACCCGTAGAATTTGCATTAAGGAAAATGGAAGGATTTTGGGATCCTCCATATCAAGGATACGACGATTCGACTGCATGTCGAAACGTGTCTTGTGCTGTGAGAGTCAAAGAGAGTTTGCTTGCATCGGAGACTGCCAAACTACTACTTGTTGTCGCTTCACACTGAGTGTAGTTGTTACTTCATAGTCGAGCTGCCGAAGGCCCCTAACTTTTGCCTAGGTCGCAAGATGCGTGACGACCTAGCGGGGTATTCTTTTAGACTCTTTTCTCATTTAGAGCTCACCTTTTGCTATGACCGTCCCAATTGGATTTGGTCATACCTCTCGGTTCCTCTAACTTTTGCCTAGAGCGCCTTTTCGGGTTTTCACTCTAGCGAGGATTTCGCTTTGTACTCTCCTTTTGCCACGATTCCCCTTTTTCGGGATTTTAAACCGTGCCCCTCATTCCCTAATTTTTGCCTAGGCCGCCTCAAAGAGGTTTTCAACCTAGCGGGAGATTTACTATTTTTCTCTCAGGACAAGTTCAGAGAAAGGGAAAAAGGCAGAAGCGGGGAGTGTATTAATAAGCGGAAATGAAAATGCTGGGAGATTGTACATGCGAAGAAAGTAAAGAAATGTAAATGTGCATTTGAGGAAACATCCACGTGGAATGAGAGAAACACTATCATGGATAGTATTTCTTGAGTGTATCAGCATTGACCGGAAGAGCATTCTCGTTCCCGTCCATATCATTGAGAATGATTGCCCCACCGTCAAAGACTTCTTTAACAATGAAGGGACCGTCGTATTTGTAAGCGAATTTGCCCCTGGAATCAGGGGCAATATGCAGAACCTTTCGCAGGACGAGGTCGCCGGGGCTGAACTCGCGGGGACGAACTTTCTTGTTAAAAGCTCGGGCCATTCTTTGCTGATAGCACTGACCGTGGCAAAGTGCTGTTAGCCGCTTCTCATCAATGAGATTGAGCTGTTCGTAGCGTTGCTTTGCCCACTCTGCTTCCTTGAGCTTGGACTCGGCAAGGATCCTCATAGAGGGAATCTCTACTTCGATTGGAAGAACTGCTTCCATGCCGTAGACCAAAGAGTATGGGGTTGATCCAGTGGACGAGCGGATAGAAGTCCGATACGCCAAGAGTGCGAATGGGAGCATCTCGTGCCAGTCTCTGTAATTAACTGTCATCTTTTCGATGATCTTCTTTATGTTCTTGTTTGCTGCCTCTACTGCACCGTTCATTTGTGGACGATACGGAGAGGAGTTGCGGTTAGAATCTTGAACTGTGCACAGAGCTCATCGATGAGCTTATTGTTCAAATTCTTGGCGTTGTCTGTGACAAGTGTCGCAGGGACCCCGTAACGTGCAATGATGTCACGTCTGAGGAAGCGTGCCACGGTCTTTGCAGTGACTGATGCAAGAGTGATAGCTTCGATCCATTTGGTGAAGTAGTCGATAGCTACCAATATGTACAAGTGCCCATTGGATGCTTTGGGGTTAATAGGACCAATCACGTCCATGCCCCACATTGAAAAGGGCCACGGAGCAGCCATTGGATGCAGCTCATTGGGTGGTGCTCTGATCTGATTTGCGTAAACTTGACACAAGTGACAGTGCCTGACATGTTTGACGCAGTCAGTCTCCATGGTGGACCAGAAGTACCCAAGTCGCATGAGCTTCTTTGCTAGCATGAGCCCGTTCATATGAGGTCCGCAATTTCCCTCGTGCACTTCTTCCATGAGCGTTGTGCCTCATTCTCATCAACACACCGAAGCAGTGTGGCATCGAAAGAACGGCGGTAAAGGATTTCACCGCTCAGGAAGAAATTTGCTGCAATGCGCCGAAGAGTCCTCCTCACATGTCGATCGGTGAATGCTGGGAACTGACCCGTTTGTAGCAAGTGTTTAATGTCTGCGTACCACGGCTTGCCGTCGATAGCGTCGATTACATCGCAATGGGCAGGACCCTGAGCAATCTCAAATTCGAGGGGCTCGATGAGATTCTCTTTTGTAATGCTAACCATGGAAGCGAGTGTTGCGAGTGCATCAGCGAACTGGTTCTTCATGCGTGGTGTGTATGTAAATGAGATGTCCTTGAAGTTTTCTGTCAAGTCTTCAAGATACTCATGATATGGCACCATTTTGGATCTTTCGTCTTCCATTGTTTGAGTGTCTGAAAGATTGTGAGCATGGAATCTCCAAACACTTCAAGCTCCTTGACTTTGAGGTCGATTGCCGCCTGCAAGCCGAGGATACATGCCTCATATTCGGCTATGTTGTTGGTGCAGGGGAAATCAATCTTTCGCTGCAACAGAAAATGGCGCCCTTTCGGGGATATCAGCACTGCGCCAATTCTGATCCGGTGGAATTAACTGCACCCATCGAAGTACATCTTCCATCTGGTGGTTTCCTCCTCACCACTCATTTGGAGGATTTTTTTTCGTCGGGGAAATCAGAGTCGATCGGTGTGTCATCGACAATCGGGAATTCTGCTAAATGATCTGCTATCGCTTGGCCCTTGACTGATGTGCGCGACACATATTCGATGTCGTACTACTCCGTCAGTTGGCAACGCCATTTTGCTATGTTCCTCATGGAGGACGGAGTACTAAGCAGATATTTCAAAGGATCTGTCTTCGACGCAGGCGAACAGTATGGTAGAGAGTGTATTGCCGGAGTCTCTGCATGACCCACACAAGTGCGCAACACATTTTCTCTATCTCAGGGTAGTTGGACTCCCCTTCAGTGAACTTTTTGCTCAAATAATAAATGGCTCGCTCTGCGTGAGAGGACTCGTCCTTTTGTCCTAACATGCATCCGATGGATTGTCGGCGCACCGTCAAGTACAAAATGAGAGGACGATCAGGTGAAGTGGAACTAACACCGGCGGCTGACTTAATATGC